>NW_028126991.1:0-175558 GCF_965231255.1 Vanellus vanellus
CTCACTGCCTCCTGAAACCCCTTAAAATGCCACAGACAATTTGGCCCTCTCTGCTTTCCTGCGGACCTCCATCCTCAAAAGCACCTTTTTTCGCTTTCGGCAACCTCCGGAGCAAAAAAGACAAACGTCCAGCTTTTGCTGCCACAGCAAAGGTGCCAGCAGGGAAAAGTAATGCTGGTTCTCACTGCCTCCTGGAACCCTTTCAAATGCCACAGACAATTTGGCCCTCTCTGCTTTACTGCGGACTCTATCCTCAAAAGCACCTGTTTTCGATTTCGGCAGCCTCCGGAGCAAAAAAGACAAAAGTCCAGCTTTTTCTGCCACAGCAAAGGTGCCAGCGGGGAAAAGTGATGCTGGTCCTCATTGCCTCCTGGAACCTCTTCAAATGCCACAGACAATTTGGCACTCTCTGCTTTCCTGCGGACTCCATCCTCAAAAGCAGTTTTTTTCGCTTTCGGCAACCTCAGGAGCAAAAAAGACAAACGTCCAGCTTTTGCTGCCACAGCAAAGGTGCCAGCGGGGAAAAGTAATGCTGGTTCTCACTGCCTCCTGGAACCTCTTCAAATGCCACAGACAATTTGGCCCTCTCTGCTTTCCTGCGGACTCCATCCTCAAAAGCACCTGTTTTCGCTTTCGGCAGCCTCCGGAGCAAAAAAGACAAACGTCCAGCTTTTGCTGCCACAGCAAAGGTGCCAGCGGGGAAAAGTAATGCTGGTTCTCACTGCCTCCTGGAACCTCTTCAAATACCCCAGACAATTTGGCACTCTCTGCTTTCCTGCGGACTCCATCCTCAAAAGCACCTTTTTTCGCTTTCGGGAACCCCTGGAGAAAAAAAAGACAAACGTCCAGCTTTTGCTGCCACAGCAAAGGTGCCAGCGGGGAAAAGTAATGCTGGTTCTCACTGCCTCCTGGAACCTCTTCAAATGCCCCAGACAATTTGGCACTCTCTGCTTTCCTGCGGACTCCATCCTCAAAAGCACCTGTTTTCGCTTTCGGCATCCTCCAGAGCAAAAAAGACAAACGTCCAGCTTTTGCTGCCACAGCAAAGGTGCCAGCGGAGAAAAGTAATGCTGGTTCTCACTGCCTCCTGGAACCCTTTCAAATGCCACAGACAATTTGGCCCTCTCTGCTTTACTGCGGACTCCATCCTCAAAAGCACCTTTTTTCACTTTCGGCGCTCTCCGGTGGTAAAAATAAAAACGTCCAGCATTTGCTGCCACAGCAAAGGTGCCAGCGGGGAAAAGTAATGCTGGTTCTCACTGCCTCCTGGAACCCTTTCAAATGCCCCAGACAATTTGGCCCTCTCTGCTTTCCTGCGGACTCCATCCTCAAAAGCACCTGTTTTCGCTTTCGGCAACCTCCAGAGCAAAAAAGACAAACGTCCAGCTTTTGCTGCCACAGCAAAGGTGCCAGCGGGGAAAAGTGATGCTGGTCCTCATTGCCTCCTGGAACCTCTTCAAATGCCCCAGACAATTTGGCACTCTCTGCTTTCCTGCGGACTCCATCCTCAAAAGCAGTTTTTTTCGCTTTCGGCAACCTCAGGAGCAAAAAAGACAAACGTCCAGCTTTTGCTGCCACAGCAAAGGTGCCAGCGGGGAAAAGTAATGCTGGTTCTCACTGCCTCCTGGAACCTCTTCAAATGCCACAGACAATTTGGCCCTCTCTGCTTTCCTGCGGACTCCATCCTCAAAGGCACCTGTTTTCGCTTTCGGCAGCCTCCGGAGCAAAAAAGACAAACGTCCAGCTTTTGCTGCCACAGCAAAGGTGCCAGCGGGGAAAAGTAATGCTGGTTCTCACTGCCTCCTGGAACCTCTTCAAATGCCCCAGACAATTTGGCACTCTCTGCTTTCCTGCGGACTCCATCCTCAAAAGCACCTTTTTTCGCTTTCGGGAACCCCTGGAGAAAAAAAAGACAAACGTCCAGCTTTTGCTGCCACAGCAAAGGTGCCAGCGGGGAAAAGTAATGCTGGTTCTCACTGCCTCCTGGAACCTCTTCAAATGCCTCAGACAATTTGGCACTCTCTGCTTTCCTGCAGACTCCATCCTCAAAAGCACCTGTTTTCGCTTTCGGCATCCTCCAGAGCAAAAAAGACAAACGTCCAGCTTTTGCTGCCACAGCAAAGGTGCCAGCGGAGAAAAGTAATGCTGGTTCTCACTGCCTCCTGGAACCCTTTCAAATGCCACAGACAATTTGGCCCTCTCTGCTTTCCTGCGGACTCCATCCTCAAAAGCACCTTTTTTCACTTTCGGCGCTCTCCGGTGGTAAAAATAAAAACGTCCAGCATTTGCTGCCACAGCAAAGGTGCCAGCGGGGAAAAGTAATGCTGGTTCTCACTGCCTCCTGGAACCCTTTCAAATGCCACAGACAATTTGGCCCTCTCTGCTTTACTGCGGACTCCATCCTCAAAAGCACCTGTTTTCGCTTTCGGCAACCTCCAGAGCAAAAAAGACAAACGTCCAGCTTTTGCTGCCACAGCAAAGGTGCCAGCGGGGAAAAGTGATGCTGGTCCTCATTGCCTCCTGGAACCTCTTCAAATGCCCCAGACAATTTGGCCCTCTCTGCTTTCCTGCGGACTCCATCCTCAAAAGCACCTTTTTTCGCTTTCGGCAACCTCCAGAGCAAAAAAGACAAACGTCCAGCTTTTGCTGCCACAGCAAAAGTGCCAGCGGGGAAAAGTGATGCTGGTTCTCACTGTCTCCTGGAACCTCTTCAAATGCCCCAGACAATTTGGCCCTCTCTGCTTTCCTGCGGACTCCATCCTCAAAAGCACCTGTTTTCGCTTTCGGCGGTCTTTGAAGCAAAAAAGACAAACGTCCAGCTTTTGCTGCCACAGCAAAGGTGCCAGCGGGGAAAAGTAATGCTGGTTCTCACTGCCTCCTGGAACCCTTTCAAATGCCCCAGACAATTTGGCCCTCTCTGCTTTCCTGCGGACTCCATCCTCAAAAGCACTTTTTTTCGCTTTCGGCAACGTCAGGAGCAAAAAAGACAAACGTCCAGCTTTTGCTGCCACAGCAAAGGTGCCAGCGGGGAAAAGTAATGCTGGTTCTCACTGCCTCCTGGAACTCTTTCAAATGCCACAGACAATTTGGCCCTCTCTGCTTTCCTGCGGACTCCATCCTCAAAAGCACCTCTTTTCGCTTTCGGCAGCCTCAGGAGCAAAAAAGAAAAACGTCCAGCTTTTGCTGCCACAGCAAAGGTGCCAGCGGGGAAAAGTGATGCTGGCCCTCATTGCCTCCTGGAACCTCTTCAAATGCCCCAGACAATTTGGCACTCTCTGCTTTCCTGCGGACTCCATCCTCAAAAGCACCTGTTTTCGCTTTCGGCATCCTCCAGAGCAAAAAAGACAAACGTCCAGCTTTTGCTGCCACAGCAAAGGTGCCAGCGGGGAAAAGTGATGCTGGTCCTCATTGCCTCCTGGAACCTCTTCAAATGCCCCAGACAATTTGGCCCTCTCTGCTTTCCTGCGGACTCCATCCTCAAAAGCACCTTTTTTCGCTTTCGGCAACCTCCAGAGCAAAAAAGACAAACGTCCAGCTTTTGCTGCCACAGCAAAGGTGCCAGCGGGGAAAAGTGATGCTGGTCCTCACTGCCTCCTGAAACCCCTTTAAATGCCACAGACAATCTGGCCCTCTCTGCTTTCCTGCGGACTCCTTTCTCAAAAGCACCTGTTTTCTCTTTCGGCAGTCTTTGGAGCAAAAAAGACAAACGTCCAGCTTTTGCTGCCACAGCAAAGGTGCCAGCGGGGAAAAGTGATGCTGGTTCTCACTGTCTCCTGGAACTCTTTCAAATGCCCCAGACAATTTGGCCCTCTCTGCTTTCCTGCGGACTCCATCCTCAAAAGCACCTTTTTTCGCTTTCCGGAACCCCTGGATAAAAAAAAGACAAACGTCCAGCTTTTGCTGCCACAGCAAAGGTGCCAGCGGGGAAAAGTAATGCTGGTTCTCACTGCCTCCTGGAACCTCTTCAAATGCCACAGACAATTTGGCACTCTCTGCTTTCCTGCAGACTCCATCCTCAAAAGCACCTGTTTTCGCTTTCGGCATCCTCCAGAGCAAAAAAGACAAACGTCCAGCTTTTGCTGCCACAGCAAAGGTGCCAGCAGGGAAAAGTGATGCTGGTCCTCACTGCCTCCTGAAACCCCTTAAAATGCCACAGACAATTTGGCCTTCTGTGCTTTCCTGCGGACTCCATCCTCAAAAGCACCTTTTTTCGCTTTCGGCAACCTCAGGAGCAAAAAAGACAAACGTCCAGCTTTTGCTGCCACAGCAAAGGTGCCAGCAGGGAAAAGTAATGCTGGTTCTCACTGCCTCCTGGAACCTCTTCAAATGCCCCAGACAATTTGGCACTCTCTGCTTTCCTGCGGACTCCATCCTCAAAAGCACCTTTTTTCGCTTTCGGCAACCTCCGGAGCAAAAAAGACAAACGTCCAGCTTTTGCTGCCACAGCAAAGGTGCCAGCGGGGAAAAGTGATGCTGGTTCTTATTGCCTCCTGGAACCTCTTCAAATGCCACAGACAATTTGGCCCTCTCTGCTTTCCTGCGGACTCCATCCTCAAAAGCACCTTTTTTCACTTTCGGCAACCTCCGGAGCAAAAAAGACAAACGTCCAGCTTTTGCTGCCACAGCAAAGGTGCCAGCAGGGAAAAGGAATGCTGGTTCTCATTGCCTCCTGGAACCCTTTCAAATGCCACAGACAATTTGGCCCTCTCTGCTTTACTGCGGACTCTATCCTCAAAAGCACCTGTTTTCGCTTTCGGCAACCTCCGGAGCAAAAAAGACAAACGTCCAGCTTTTGCTGCCACAGCAAAGGTGCCAGCGGGGAAAAGTAATGCTGGTTCTCACTGCCTCCTGGAACCTCTTCAAATGCCCCAGACAATTTGGCACTCTCTGCTTTCCTGCGGACTCCATCCTCAAAAGCACTTTTTTTCGCTTTCGGGAACCCCTGGAGCAAAAAAGACAAACGTCCAGCTTTTGCTGCCACAGCAAAGGTGCCAGCGGGGAAAAGTGATGCTGGTTCTCACTGCCTCCTGGAACCTCTTCAAAAGCCCCAGACAATTTGGCCCTCTTTGCTTTCCTGCGGACTCTATCCTCAAAAGCACCTGTTTTCGCTTTCGGCAACCTCCAGAGCAAAAAAGACAAACGTCCAGCTTTTGCTGCCACAGCAAAGGTGCCAGCGGGGAAAAGTAATGCTGGCCCTCATTGCCTCCTGGAACCTCTTCAAATGCCACAGACAATTTGGCCCTCTCTGCTTTCCTGCGGACTCCATCATCAAAAGCACCTGTTTTCGCTTTCGGCAGCCTCCGGAGCAAAAAAGACAAACGTCCAGCTTTTGCTGCCACAGCAAAGGTGCCAGCAGGGAAAAGTGATGCTGGTCCTCACTGCCTCCTGAAACCCCTTAAAATGCCACAGACAATTTGGCCCTCTCTGCTTTCCTGCGGACTCCATCCTCAAAAGCACCTTTTTTCGCTTTCGGCAACCTCCGGAGCAAAAAAGACAAACGTCCAGCTTTTGCTGCCACAGCAAAGGTGCCAGCAGGGAAAAGTAATGCTGGTTCTCACTGCCTCCTGGAACCCTTTCAAATGACACAGACAATTTGGCCCTCTCTGCTTTACTGCGGACTCTATCCTCAAAAGCACCTGTTTTCGATTTCGGCAGCCTCCGGAGCAAAAAAGACAAAAGTCCAGCTTTTTCTGCCACAGCAAAGGTGCCAGCGGGGAAAAGTGATGCTGGTCCTCATTGCCTCCTGGAACCTCTTCAAATGCCCCAGACAATTTGGCACTCTCTGCTTTCCTGCGGACTCCATCCTCAAAAGCACCTGTTTTCGCTTTCGGCATCCTCCGGAGCAAAAAAGACAAACGTCCAGCTTTTGCTGCCACAGCAAAGGTGCCAGCGGGGAAAAGTGATGCTGGTCCTCATTGCCTCCTGGAACCTCTTCAAATGCCCCAGACAATTTGGCCCTCTCTGCTTTCCTGCGGACTCCATCCTCAAAAGCACCTTTTTTCGCTTTCGGCAACCTCCAGAGCAAAAAAGACAAACGTCC
This sequence comes from Vanellus vanellus, assembly GCF_965231255.1. Taxonomy (NCBI): domain Eukaryota; kingdom Metazoa; phylum Chordata; class Aves; order Charadriiformes; family Charadriidae; genus Vanellus; species Vanellus vanellus. Next base: position 6,041 of record NW_028126991.1, read on the forward strand.
AGCTTTTGCTGCCACAGCAAAGGTGCCAGCGGGGAAAAGTGATGCTGGTCCTCACTGCCTCCTGAAACCCCTTTAAATGCCACAGACAATCTGGCCCTCTCTGCTTTCCTGCGGACTCCTTTCTCAAAAGCACCTGTTTTCTCTTTCGGCAGTCTTTGGAGCAAAAAAGACAAACGTCCAGCTTTTGCTGCCACAGCAAAGGTGCCAGCGGGGAAAAGTGATGCTGGTTCTCACTGTCTCCTGGAACTCTTTCAAATGCCCCAGACAATTTGGCCCTCTCTGCTTTCCTGCGGACTCCATCCTCAAAAGCACCTTTTTTCGCTTTCCGGAACCCCTGGATAAAAAAAAGACAAACGTCCAGCTTTTGCTGCCACAGCAAAGGTGCCAGCGGGGAAAAGTAATGCTGGTTCTCACTGCCTCCTGGAACCTCTTCAAATGCCACAGACAATTTGGCACTCTCTGCTTTCCTGCAGACTCCATCCTCAAAAGCACCTGTTTTCGCTTTCGGCATCCTCCAGAGCAAAAAAGACAAACGTCCAGCTTTTGCTGCCACAGCAAAGGTGCCAGCAGGGAAAAGTGATGCTGGTCCTCACTGCCTCCTGAAACCCCTTAAAATGCCACAGACAATTTGGCCTTCTCTGCTTTCCTGCGGACTCCATCCTCAAAAGCACCTTTTTTCGCTTTCGGCAACCTCAGGAGCAAAAAAGACAAACGTCCAGCTTTTGCTGCCACAGCAAAGGTGCCAGCAGGGAAAAGTAATGCTGGTTCTCACTGCCTCCTGGAACCTCTTCAAATGCCCCAGACAATTTGGCACTCTCTGCTTTCCTGCGGACTCCATCCTCAAAAGCACTTTTTTTCGCTTTCGGCAACCTCCGGAGCAAAAAAGACAAACGTCCAGCTTTTGCTGCCACAGCAAAGGTGCCAGCGGGGAAAAGTGATGCTGGTTCTCATTGCCTCCTGGAACCTCTTCAAATGCCACAGACAATTTGGCCCTCTCTGCTTTCCTGCGGACTCCATCCTCAAAAGCACCTTTTTTCACTTTCGGCAACCTCCGGAGCAAAAAAGACAAACGTCCAGCTTTTGCTGCCACAGCAAAGGTGCCAGCAGGGAAAAGGAATGCTGGTTCTCATTGCCTCCTGGAACCCTTTCAAATGCCACAGACAATTTGGCCCTCTCTGCTTTACTGCGGACTCTATCCTCAAAAGCACCTGTTTTCGCTTTCGGCAACCTCCGGAGCAAAAAAGACAAACGTCCAGCTTTTGCTGCCACAGCAAAGGTGCCAGCGGGGAAAAGTAATGCTGGTTCTCACTGCCTCCTGGAACCTCTTCAAATGCCCCAGACAATTTGGCACTCTCTGCTTTCCTGCGGACTCCATCCTCAAAAGCACTTTTTTTCGCTTTCGGGAACCCCTGGAGCAAAAAAGACAAACGTCCAGCTTTTGCTGCCACAGCAAAGGTGCCAGCGGGGAAAAGTGATGCTGGTTCTCACTGCCTCCTGGAACCTCTTCAAAAGCCCCAGACAATTTGGCCCTCTTTGCTTTCCTGCGGACTCTATCCTCAAAAGCACCTGTTTTCGCTTTCGGCAACCTCCAGAGCAAAAAAGACAAACGTCCAGCTTTTGCTGCCACAGCAAAGGTGCCAGCGGGGAAAAGTAATGCTGGCCCTCATTGCCTCCTGGAACCTCTTCAAATGCCACAGACAATTTGGCCCTCTCTGCTTTCCTGCGGACTCCATCATCAAAAGCACCTGTTTTCGCTTTCGGCAGCCTCCGGAGCAAAAAAGACAAACGTCCAGCTTTTGCTGCCACAGCAAAGGTGCCAGCAGGGAAAAGTGATGCTGGTCCTCACTGCCTCCTGAAACCCCTTAAAATGCCACAGACAATTTGGCCCTCTCTGCTTTCCTGCGGACTCCATCCTCAAAAGCACCTTTTTTCGCTTTCGGCAACCTCCGGAGCAAAAAAGACAAACGTCCAGCTTTTGCTGCCACAGCAAAGGTGCCAGCAGGGAAAAGTAATGCTGGTTCTCACTGCCTCCTGGAACCCTTTCAAATGACACAGACAATTTGGCCCTCTCTGCTTTACTGCGGACTCTATCCTCAAAAGCACCTGTTTTCGATTTCGGCAGCCTCCGGAGCAAAAAAGACAAAAGTCCAGCTTTTTCTGCCACAGCAAAGGTGCCAGCGGGGAAAAGTGATGCTGGTCCTCATTGCCTCCTGGAACCTCTTCAAATGCCCCAGACAATTTGGCACTCTCTGCTTTCCTGCGGACTCCATCCTCAAAAGCATTTTTTTTCGCTTTCGGCAAACTCAGGAGCAAAAAAGACAAACGTCCAGCTTTTCCTGCCACAGCAAAGGTGCCAGCGGGGAAAAGTAATGCTGGTTCTCACTGCCTCCTGGAACCTCTTCAAATGCCACAGACAATTTGGCCCTCTCTGCTTTCCTGCGGACTCCATCCTCAAAAGCACCTGTTTTCGCTTTCGGCAGCCTCCGGAGCAAAAAAGACAAACGTCCAGCTTTTGCTGCCACAGCAAAGGTGCCAGCGGGGAAAAGTAATGCTGGTTCTCACTGCCTCCTGGAACCTCTTCAAATGCCCCAGACAATTTGGCACTCTCTGCTTTCCTGCGGACTCCATCCTCAAAAGCACCTTTTTTCGCTTTCGGGAACCCCTGGAGAAAAAAAAGACAAACGTCCAGCTTTTGCTGCCACAGCAAAGGTGCCAGCGGGGAAAAGTAATGCTGGTTCTCACTGCCTCCTGGAACCTCTTCAAATGCCTCAGACAATTTGGCACTCTCTGCTTTCCTGCAGACTCCATCCTCAAAAGCACCTGTTTTCGCTTTCGGCATCCTCCAGAGCAAAAAAGACAAACGTCCAGCTTTTGCTGCCACAGCAAACGTGCCAGCGGAGAAAAGTAATGCTGGTTCTCACTGCCTCCTGGAACCCTTTCAAATGCCACAGACAATTTGGCCCTCTCTGCTTTACTGCGGACTCCATCCTCAAAAGCACCTTTTTTCACTTTCGGCGCTCTCCGGTGGTAAAAATAAAAACGTCCAGCATTTGCTGCCACAGCAAAGGTGCCAGCGGGGAAAAGTAATGCTGGTTCTCACTGCCTCCTGGAACCCTTTCAAATGCCACAGACAATTTGGCCCTCTCTGCTTTACTGCGGACTCCATCCTCAAAAGCACCTGTTTTCGCTTTCGGCAACCTCAGGAGCAAAAAAGACAAACGTCCAGCTTTTGCTGCCACAGCAAAGGTGCCAGCGGGGAAAAGTAATGCTGGTTCTCACTGCCTCCTGGAACCTCTTCAAATGCCACAGACAATTTGGCCCTCTCTGCTTTCCTGCGGACTCCATCCTCAAAGGCACCTGTTTTCGCTTTCGGCAGCCTCCGGAGCAAAAAAGACAAACGTCCAGCTTTTGCTGCCACAGCAAAGGTGCCAGCGGGGAAAAGTAATGCTGGTTCTCACTGCCTCCTGGAACCTCTTCAAATGCCCCAGACAATTTGGCACTCTCTGCTTTCCTGCGGACTCCATCCTCAAAAGCACCTTTTTTCGCTTTCGGGAACCCCTGGAGAAAAAAAAGACAAACGTCCAGCTTTTGCTGCCACAGCAAAGGTGCCAGCGGGGAAAAGTAATGCTGGTTCTCACTGCCTCCTGGAACCTCTTCAAATGCCTCAGACAATTTGGCACTCTCTGCTTTCCTGCAGACTCCATCCTCAAAAGCACCTGTTTTCGCTTTCGGCATCCTCCAGAGCAAAAAAGACAAACGTCCAGCTTTTGCTGCCACAGCAATGGTGCCAGCGGAGAAAAGTAATGCTGGTTCTCACTGCCTCCTGGAACCCTTTCAAATGCCACAGACAATTTGGCCCTCTCTGCTTTCCTGCGGACTCCATCCTCAAAAGCACCTTTTTTCACTTTCGGCGCTCTCCGGTGGTAAAAATAAAAACGTCCAGCATTTGCTGCCACAGCAAAGGTGCCAGCGGGGAAAAGTAATGCTGGTTCTCACTGCCTCCTGGAACCCTTTCAAATGCCCCAAACAATTTGGCCCTCTCTGCTTTCCTGCGGACTCCATCCTCAAAAGCACCTTTTTTCGCTTTCGGCAACCTCCAGAGCAAAAAAGACAAACGTCCAGCTTTTGCTGCCACAGCAAAAGTGCCAGCGGGGGAAAAGTGATGCTGGTTCTCACTGTCTCCTGGAACCTCTTCAAATGCCCCAGACAATTTGGCCCTCTCTGCTTTCCTGCGGACTCCATCCTCAAAAGCACCTGTTTTCGCTTTCGGCGGTCTTTGAAGCAAAAAAGACAAACGTCCAGCTTTTGCTGCCACAGCAAAGGTGCCAGCGGGGAAAAGTAATGCTGGTTCTCACTGCCTCCTGGAACCCTTTCAAATGCCCCAGACAATTTGGCCCTCTCTGCTTTCCTGCGGACTCCATCCTCAAAAGCACTTTTTTTCGCTTTCGGCAACGTCAGGAGCAAAAAAGACAAACGTCCAGCTTTTGCTGCCACAGCAAAGGTGCCAGCGGGAAAAGTAATGCTGGTTCTCACTGCCTCCTGGAACTCTTTCAAATGCCACAGACAATTTGGCCCTCTCTGCTTTCCTGCGGACTCCATCCTCAAAAGCACCTCTTTTCGCTTTCGGCAGCCTCAGGAGCAAAAAAGAAAAACGTCCAGCTTTTGCTGCCACAGCAAAGGTGCCAGCGGGGAAAAGTGATGCTGGCCCTCATTGCCTCCTGGAACCTCTTCAAATGCCCCAGACAATTTGGCCCTCTCTGCTTTCCTGCGGACTCCATCCTCAAAAGCACCTGTTTTCGCTTTCGGCATCCTCCGGAGCAAAAAAGACAAACGTCCAGCTTTTGCTGCCACAGCAAAGGTGCCAGCGGGGAAAAGTGATGCTGGTCCTCATTGCCTCCTGGAACCTCTTCAAATGCCCCAGACAATTTGGCCCTCTCTGCTTTCCTGCGGACTCCATCCTCAAAAGCACCTTTTTTCGCTTTCGGCAACCTCCAGAGCAAAAAAGACAAACGTCCAGCTTTTGCTGCCACAGCAAAGGTGCCAGCGGGGAAAAGTGATGCTGGTGCTCACTGCCTCCTGAAACCCCTTTAAATGCCACAGACAATCTGGCCCTCTCTGCTTTCCTGCGGACTCCTTCCTCAAAAGCACCTGTTTTCTCTTTCGGCAGTCTTTGGAGCAAAAAAGACAAACGTCCAGCTTTTGCTGCCACAGCAAAGGTGCCAGCGGGGAAAAGTGATGCTGGTTCTCACTGTCTCCTGGAACCTCTTAAAATGCCCCAGACAATTTGGCCCTCTCTGCTTTCCTGCGGACTCCATCCTCAAAAGCACCTTTTTTCGCTTTCCGGAACCCCTGGAGAAAAAAAAGACAAACGTCCAGCTTTTGCTGCCACAGCAAAGGTGCCAGCGGGGAAAAGTAATGCTGGTTCTCACTGCCTCCTGGAACCTCTTCAAATGCCACAGACAATTTGGCACTCTCTGCTTTCCTGCAGACTCCATCCTCAAAAGCACCTGTTTTCGCTTTCGGCATCCTCCAGAGCAAAAAAGACAAACGTCCAGCTTTTGCTGCCACAGCAAAGGTGCCAGCGGAGAAAAGTAATGCTGGTTCTCACTGCCTCCTGGAACCCCTTCAAATGCCAGAGACAATTTGGCCCTCTCTGCTTTCCTGCGGACTCCATCCTCAAAAGCACCTGTTTTCGCTTTCGGCATCCTCCGGAGCAAAAAAGACAAACGTCCAGCTTTTGCTGCCACAGCAAAGGTGCCAGCGGGGAAAAGTGATGCTGGTTCTCATTGCCTCCTGGAACCTCTTCAAATGCCACAGACAATTTGGCCCTCTCTGCTTTCCTGCGGACTCCATCCTCAAAAGCACCTTTTTTCGCTTTCGGCAACCTCCGGAGCAAAAAAGACAAACGTCCAGCTTTTGCTGCCACAGCAAAGGTGCCAGCAGGGAAAAGGAATGCTGGTTCTCACTGCCTCCTGGAACCCTTTCAAATGCCACAGACAATTTGGCCCTCTCTGCTTTACTGCGGACTCTATCCTCAAAAGCACCTGTTTTTGCTTTCGGCAGCCTCCGGAGCAAAAAAGACAAACGTCCAGCTTTTGCTGCCACAGCAAAGGTGCCAGCGGGGAAAAGTAATGCTGGTTCTCACTTCCTCCTGGAACCTCTTCAAATGCCCCAGACAATTTGGCACTCTCTGCTTTCCTGCGGACTCCATCCTCAAAAGCACCTTTTTTCGCTTTCGGGAACCCCTGGAGCAAAAAAGACAAACGCCCAGCTTTTGCTGCCACAGCAAAGGTGCCAGCGGGGAAAAGTGATGCTGGTTCTCACTGTCTCCTGGAACCTCTTCAAATGCCCCAGACAATTTGGCACTCTCTGCTTTCCTGCGGACTCCATCCTCAAAAGCACCTGTTTTCGCTTTCGGCGGTCTTTGAAGCAAAAAAGACAAACGTCCAGCTTTTGCTGCCACAGCAAAGGTGCCAGCGGGGAAAAGTAATGCTGGTTCTCACTGCCTCCTGGAACCCTTTCAAATGCCACAGACAATTTGGCCCTCTCTGCTTTCCTGCGGACTCCATCCTCAAAAGCACTTTTTTTCGCTTTCGGCAACGTCAGGAGCAAAAAAGACAAACGTCCAGCTTTTGCTGCCACAGCAAAGGTGCCAGCGGGGAAAAGTAATGCTGGTTCTCACTGCCTCCTGGAACTCTTTCAAATGCCACAGACAATTTGGCCCTCTCTGCTTTCCTGCGGACTCCATCCTCAAAAGCACCTCTTTTCGCTTTCGGCAGCCTCAGGAGCAAAAAAGAAAAACGTCCAGCTTTTGCTGCCACAGCAAAGGTGCCAGCGGGGAAAAGTGATGCTGGCCCTCATTGCCTCCTGGAACCTCTTCAAATGCCCCAGACAATTTGGCCCTCTCTGCTTTCCTGCGGACTCCATCCTCAAAAGCACCTGTTTTCGCTTTCGGCATCCTCCGGAGCAAAAAAGACAAACGTCCAGCTTTTGCTGCCACAGCAAAGGTGCCAGCGGGGAAAAGTGATGCTGGTCCTCATTGCCTCCTGGAACTTCTTCAAATGCCCCAGACAATTTGGCCCTCTCTGCTTTCCTGCGGACTCCATCCTCAAAAGCACCTTTTTTCGCTTTCGGCAACCTCCAGAGCAAAAAAGACAAACGTCCAGCTTTTGCTGCCACAGCAAAGGTGCCAGCGGGGAAAAGTGATGCTGGTCCTCACTGCCTCCTGAAACCCCTTTAAATGCCACAGACAATCTGGCCCTCTCTGCTTTCCTGCGGACTCCTTCCTCAAAAGCACCTGTTTTCTCTTTCGGCAGTCTTTGGAGCAAAAAAGACAAACGTCCAGCTTTTGCTGCCACAGCAAAGGTGCCAGCGGGGAAAAGTGATGCTGGTTCTCACTGTCTCCTGGAACCTCTTAAAATGCCCCAGACAATTTGGCCCTCTCTGCTTTCCTGCGGACTCCATCCTCAAAAGCACCTTTTTTCGCTTTCCGGAACCCCTGGAGAAAAAAAAGACAAACGTCCAGCTTTTGCTGCCACAGCAAAGGTGCCAGCGGGGAAAAGTAATGCTGGTTCTCACTGCCTCCTGGAACCTCTTCAAATGCCACAGACAATTTGGCACTCTCTGCTTTCCTGCAGACTCCATCCTCAAAAGCACCTGTTTTCGCTTTCGGCATCCTCCAGAGCAAAAAAGACAAACGTCCAGCTTTTGCTGCCACAGCAAAGGTGCCAGCGGAGAAAAGTAATGCTGGTTCTCACTGCCTCCTGGAACCCCTTCAAATGCCATAGACAATTTGGCCCTCTCTGCTTTCCTGCGGACTCCATCCTCAAAAGCACCTGTTTTCGCTTTCGGCATCCTCCGGAGCAAAAAAGACAAACGTCCAGCTTTTGCTGCCACAGCAAAGGTGCCAGCGGGGAAAAGTGATGCTGGTTCTCATTGCCTCCTGGAACCTCTTCAAATGCCACAGACAATTTGGCCCTCTCTGCTTTCCTGCGGACTCCATCCTCAAAAGCACCTTTTTTCGCTTTCGGCAACCTCCGGAGCAAAAAAGACAAACGTCCAGCTTTTGCTGCCACAGCAAAGGTGCCAGCAGGGAAAAGGAATGCTGGTTCTCACTGCCTCCTGGAACCCTTTCAAATGCCACAGACAATTTGGCCCTCTCTGCTTTACTGCGGACTCTATCCTCAAAAGCACCTGTTTTTGCTTTCGGCAGCCTCCGGAGCAAAAAAGACAAACGTCCAGCTTTTGCTGCCACAGCAAAGGTGCCAGCGGGGAAAAGTAATGCTGGTTCTCACTTCCTCCTGGAACCTCTTCAAATGCCCCATACAATTTGGCACTCTCTGCTTTCCTGCGGACTCCATCCTCAAAAGCACCTTTTTTCGCTTTCGGGAACCCCTGGAGCAAAAAAGACAAACGCCCAGCTTTTGCTGCCACAGCAAAGGTGCCAGCGGGGAAAAGTGATGCTGGTTCTCACTGTCTCCTGGAACCTCTTCAAATGCCCCAGACAATTTGGCACTCTCTGCTTTCCTGCGGACTCCATCCTCAAAAGCACCTTTTTTCGCTTTCGGCAACCTCCGGAGCAAAAAAGACATACGTCCAGCTTTTGCTGCCACAGCAAAGGTGCCAGCGGGGAAAAGTAATATGGTGCTCACTGCCTCCTGGAACCTCTTCAAATGCCCCAGACAATTTGGCCCTCTCTGCTTTCCTGCGGACTCCATCCTCAAAAGCACTTTTTTTCGCTTTCGGCAACCCTAGGAGCAAAAAAGACAAACGTCCAGCTTTTGCTGCCACAGCAAAAGTGTTAGCGGGGAAAAGTAATGCTGGTTCTCACTGCCTCCTGGAACCTCTTCAAATGCCCCAGACAATTTGGCCCTCTCTGCTTTCCTGCGGACTCTATCCTCAAAAGCACCTTTTTTTCACTTTCGGCGCCCTCCGGTGGTAAAAAGACAAACGTCCAGCTTTTGCTGCCACAGCAATGGTGCCAGCAGGGAAAAGTAATGCTGGTTCTCACTGCCTCCTGGAACCCTTTCAAATGCCCCAGACAATTTGGCCCTCTCTGCTTTCCTGCGGACTCCATCCTCAAAAGCACCTGTTTTCGCTTTCGGCAACCTCCAGAGCAAAAAAGACAAACGTCCAGCTTTTGCTGCCACAGCAAAGGTGCCAGCGGGGAAAAGTAATGCTGGCCCTCATTGCCTCCTGGAACCTCTTCAAATGCCCCAGACAATTTGGCCCTCTCTGCTTTCCTGCGGACTCCATCCTCAAAAGCACCTATTTTCGCTTTCGGCATCCTCCGGAGCTAAAAAGACAAACGTCCAGCTTTTGCTGCCACAGCAAAGGTGCCAGCGGGGAAAAGTGATGCTGGTCCTCATTGCCTCCTGGAACCTCTTCAAATGCCCCAGACAATTTGGCCCTCTCTGCTTTCCTGCGGACTCCATCATCAAAAGCACCTGTTTTCGCTTTCGGCAGCCTCCGGAGCAAAAAAGACAAACGTCCAGCTTTTGCTGCCACAGCAAAGGTGCCAGCAGGGAAAAGTGATGCTGGTCCTCACTGCCTCCTGGAACCCTTTCAAATGCCACAGACAATTTGGCCCTCTCTGCTTTACTGCGGACTCTATCCTCAAAAGCACCTGTTTTCGATTTCGGCAGCCTCCGGAGCAAAAAAGACAAAAGTCCAGCTTTTGCTGCCACAGCAAAGGTGCCAGCGGGGAAAAGTGATGCTGGTCCTCATTGCCTCCTGGAACCTCTTCAAATGCCCCAGACAATTTGGCACTCTCTGCTTTCCTGCGGACTCCATCCTCAAAAGCAGTTTTTTTCGCTTTCGGCAACCTCAGGAGCAAAAAAGACAAACGTCCAGCTTTTGCTGCCACAGCAAAGGTGCCAGCGGGGAAAAGTAATGCTGGTTCTCACTGCCTCCTGGAACGTCTTCAAATGCCACAGACAATTTGGCCCTCTCTGCTTTCCTGCAGACTCCATCCTCAAAAGCACCTGTTTTCGCTTTCGGCAGCCTCCGGAGCAAAAAAGACAAACGTCCAGCTTTTGCTGCCACAGCAAAGGTGCCAGCGGGGAAAAGTAATGCTGGTTCTCACTGCCTCCTGGAACCTCTTCAAATGCCCCAGACAATTTGGCACTCTCTGCTTTCCTGCAGACTCCATCCTCAAAAGCACCTTTTTCCGCTTTCGGGAACCCCTGGAGAAAAAAAAGACAAACGTCCAGCTTTTGCTGCCACAGCAAAGGTGCCAGCGGGGAAAAGTAATGCTGGTTCTCACTGCCTCCTGGAACCTCTTCAAATGCCTCAGACAATTTGGCACTCTCTGCTTTCCTGCAGACTCCATCCTCAAAAGCACCTGTTTTCGCTTTCGGCATCCTCCAGAGCAAAAAAGACAAACGTCCAGCTTTTGCTGCCACAGCAAAGGTGCCAGCGGAGAAAAGTAATGCTGGTTCTCACTGCCTCCTGGAACCCTTTCAAATGCCACAGACAATTTGGCCCTCTCTGCTTTACTGCGGACTCCATCCTCAAAAGCACCTTTTTTCACTTTCGGCGCTCTCCGGTGGTGAAAATAAAAACGTCCAGCTTTTGCTGCCACAGCAAAGGTGCCAGCGGGGAAAAGTAATGCTGGTTCTCACTGCCTCCTGGAACTCTTTCAAATGCCCCAGACAATTTGGCCCTCTCTGCTTTCCTGCGGACTCCATCCTCAAAAGCACCTGTTTTCGCTTTCGGCAACCTCCAGAGCAAAAAAGACAAACGTCCAGCTTTTGCTGCCACAGCAAAAGTGCCAGCGGGGAAAAGTGATGCTGGTTCTCACTGTCTCCTGGAACCTCTTCAAATGCCCCAGACAATTTTGCTCTCTCTGCTTTCCTGCGGACTCCATCCTCAAAAGCACCTGTTTTCGCTTTCGGCGGTCTTTGAAGCAAAAAAGAAAAACGTCCAGCTTTTGCTGCCACAGCAAAGGTGCCAGCAAGGAAAAGTAATGCTGGTTCTCACTGCCTCCTGGAACCCTTTCAAATGCCCCAGACAATTTGGCCCTCTCTGCTTTCCTGCGGACTCCATCCTCAAAAGCACTTTTTTTCGCTTTCGGCAACCTCCGGAGCAAAAAAGACAAACGTCCAGCTTTTGCTGCCACAGCAAAGGTGCCAGCGGGGAAAAGTAATGCTGGTTCTCACTGCCTCCTGGAACTCTTTCAAATGCCACAGACAATTTGGCCCTCTCTGCTTTCCTGCGGACTCCATCCTCAAAAGCACCTGTTTTCGCTTTCGGCAACCTCCAGAGCAAAAAAGACAAACGTCCAGCTTTTGCTGCCACAGCAAAGGTGCCAGCGGGGAAAAGTGATGCTGGTCCTCATTGCCTCCTGGATCCTCTTAAAATGCCCCAGACAATTTGGCCCTCTCTGCTTTCCTGCGGACTCCATCCTCAAAAGCACCTGTTTTCGCTTTCGGCAACCTCAGGAGCAAAAAAGACAAACGTCCAGCTTTTGCTGCCACAGCAAAGGTGCCAGCGGGGAAAAGTGATGCTGGTCCTCATTGCCTCCTGGATCCTCTTAAATTGCCCCAGACAATTTGGCCCTCTCTGCTTTCCTGCGGACTCCATCCTCAAAAGCACCTTTTTTCGCTTTCGGCAACCTCCAGAGCAAAAAAGACAAACGTCCAGCTTTTGCTGCCACAGCAAAGGTGCCAGCGGGGAAAAGTGATGCTGGTCCTCACTGCCTCCTGAAACCCCTTTAAATGCCACAGACAATCTGGCCCTCTCTGCTTTCCTGCGGACTCCTTCCTCAAAAGCACCTGTTTTCTCTTTCGGCAGTCTTTGGAGCAAAAAAGACAAACGTCCAGCTTTTGCTGCCACAGCAAAGGTGCCAGCAGGGAAAAGGAATGCTGGTTCTCACTGCCTCCTGGAACCCTATCAAATGCCACAGACAATTTGGCCCTCTCTGCTTTACTGCGGACTCCATCCTCAAAAGCACCTTTTTTTGCTTTCGGCAGCCTCCGGAGGAAAAAAGACAAACGTCCAGCTTTTGCTGCCACAGCAAAGGTGCCAGCGGGGAAAAGTAATGCTGGTTCTCACTGCCTCCTGGAACTCTTTCAAATGCCCCAGAGAATTTGGCCCTCTCTGCTTTCCTGCGGACTCCATCCTCAAAAGCAGCTGTTTTCGCGTTCGGCAACCTCCAGAGCAAAAAAGACAAACGTCCAGCTTTTGCTGCCACAGCAAAGGTGCCAGCGGGGAAAAGTAATGCTGGCCCTCATTGCCTCCTGGAACCTCTTCAAATGCCCCAGACAATTGGGCACTCTCTGCTTTCCTGCGGACTCCATCCTCAAAAGCACCTGTTTTCGCTTTCGGCATCCTCCGGAGCAAAAAAGACAAACGTCCAGCTTTTGCTGCCACAGCAAAGGTGCCAGCGGGGAAAAGTGATGCTGGTCCTCATTGCCTCCTGGAACCTCTTCAAATGCCCCAGACAATTTGGCCCTCTCTGCTTTCCTGCGGACTCCATCATCAAAAGCACCTGTTTTCGCTTTCGGCAGCCTCCGGAGCAAAAAAGACAAACGTCCAGCTTTTGCTGCCACAGCAAAGGTGCCAGCAGGGAAAAGTGATGCTGGTCCTCACTGCCTCCTGAAACCCCTTAAAATGCCACAGACAATTTGGCCCTCTCTGCTTTCCTGCGGACTCCATCCTCAAAAGCACCTTTTTTCGCTTTCGGCAACCTCCGGAGCAAAAAAGAAAAACGTCCAGCTTTTGCTGCCACAGCAAAGGTGCCAGCTGGGAAAAGTAATGCTGGTTCTCACTGCCTCCTGGAACCTCTTCAAATGCCACAGACAATTTGGCCCTCTCTGCTTTCCTGCAGACTCCATCCTCAAAAGCACCTGTTTTCGCTTTCGGCAGCCTCCGGAGCAAAAAAGACAAACGTCCAGCTTTTGCTGCCACAGCAAAGGTGCCAGCGGGGAAAAGTAATGCTGGTTCTCACTGCCTCCTGGAACCTCTTCAAATGCCCCAGACAATTTGGCACTCTCTGCTTTCCTGCGGACTCCATCCTCAAAAGCACCTTTTTTCGCTTTCGGGAACCCCTGGAGAAAAAAAAGACAAACGTCCAGCTTTTGCTGCCACAGCAAAGGTGCCAGCGGGGAAAAGTAATGCTGGTTCTCACTGCCTCCTGGAACCTCTTCAAATGCCTCAGACAATTTGGCACTCTCTGCTTTCCTGCAGACTCCATCCTCAAAAGCACCTGTTTTCGCTTTCGGCATCCTCCAGAGCAAAAAAGACAAACGTCCAGCTTTTGCTGCCACAGCAAAGGTGCCAGCGGAGAAAAGTAATGCTGGTTCTCACTGCCTCCTGGAACCCTTTCAAATGCCCCAGACAATTTGGCCCTCTCTGCTTTCCTGCGGACTCCATCCTCAAAAGCACCTGGTTTCGCTTTCGGCGGTCTTTGAAGCAAAAAAGACAAACGTCCAGCTTTTGCTGCCACAGCAAAGGTGCCAGCGGGGAAAAGTAATGCTGGTTCTCACTGCCTCCTGGAACCCTTTCAAATGCCCCAGACAATTTGGCCCTCTCTGCTTTCCTGCGGACTCCATCCTCAAAAGCACTTTTTTTCGCTTTCGGCAACCTCAGGAGCAAAAAAGACAAACGTCCAGCTTTTGCTGCCACAGCAAAGGTGCCAGCGGGGAAAAGTGATGCTGGGCCTCATTGCCTCCTGGAACCTCTTCAAATGCCCCAGACAATTTGGCACTCTCTGCTTTCCTGCGGACTCCATCCTCAAAAGCACCTGTTTTCGCTTTCGGCATCCTCCGGAGCAAAAAAGACAAACGTCCAGCTTTTGCTGCCACAGCAAAGGTGCCAGCGGGGAAAAGTGATGCTGGTCCTCATTGCCTCCTGGAACCTCTTAAAATGCCCCAGACAATTTGGCCCTCTCTGCTTTCCTGCGGACTCCATCCTCAAAAGCACCTTTTTTCGATTTCGGCAACTTCCAGAGCAAAAAAGACAAACGTCCAGCTTTTGCTGCCACAGCAAAGGTGCCAGCGGGGAAAAGTGATGCTGGTCCTCACTGCCTCCTGAAACCCCTTTAAATGCCACAGACAATCTGGCCCTCTCTGCTTTCCTGAGGACTCCTTCCTCAAAAGCACCTGTTTTCTCTTTCGGCAGTCTTTGGAGCAAAAAAGACAAACGTCCAGCTTTTGCTGCCACAGCAAAGGTGCCAGCGGGGAAAAGTGATGCTGGTTCTCACTGTCTCCTGGAACCTCTTCAAATGCCACAGACAATTTGGCCCTCTCTGCTTTCCTGCGGACTCCATCCTCAAAAGCACCTTTTTTCGCTTTCGGCAACCTCCGGAGCAAAAAAGACAAACGTCCAGCTTTTGCTGCCACAGCAAAGGTGCCAGCGGGGAAAAGTAATGCTGGTTCTCACTGCCTCCTGGAACCTCTTCAAATGCCACAGACAATTTGGCACTCTCTGCTTTCCTGCAGACTCCATCCTCAAAAGCACCTGTTTTCGCTTTCGGCAGCCTCCGGAGCAAAAAAGACAAACGTCCAGCTTTTGCTGCCACAGCAAAGGTGCCAGCGGGGAAAAGTAATGCTGGTTCTCACTGCCTCCTGGAACCCTTTCAAATGCCACAGACAATTTGGCCCTCTCTGCTTTCCTGCGGACTCCATCCTCAAAAGCATTTTTTTTCGCTTTCGGCAACCTCCGGAGCAAAAAAGACAAACGTCCAGCTTTTGCTGCCACAGCAAAGGTGCCAGCGGGGAAAAGCAATGCTGGTTCTCACTGCCTCCTGGAACCTCTTCAAATGCCCCAGACAATTTGCCACTCTCTGCTTTCCTGCGGACTCCATCCTCAAAAGCACCTTTTTTCGCTTTCGGGAACCCCTGGAGCAAAAAAGACAAACGTCCAGCTTTTGCTGCCACAGCAAAGGTGCCAGCGGGGAAAAGTAATGCTGGTTCTCACTGCCTCCTGGAACCTCTTCAAATGCCACAGACAATTTGGCACTCTCTGCTTTCCTGCAGACTCCATCCTCAAAAGCACCTGTTTTCGCTTTCGGCAGCCTCCGGAGCAAAAAAGACAAACGTCCAGCTTTTGCTGCCACAGCAAAGGTGCCAGCGGGGAAAAGTGATGCTGGTCCTCACTGCCTCCTGGAACCTCTTCAAATGCCCCAGACAATGTGGCCCTCTCTTCTTTCCTGCGGACTCCATCCTCAAAAGCACCTGTTTTCGCTTTCGGCAACCTCCGGAGCAAAAAAGACAAACGTCCAGCTTTTGCTGCCACAGCAAAGGTGCCAGCGGGGAAAAGTGATGCTGGTCCTCACTGCCTCCTGAAACCCCTTTAAATGCCACAGACAATTTGGCCCTCTCTGCTTTCCTGCAGACTCCATCCTCAAAAGCACCTTTTTTCGCTTTAGGGAACCCCTGAAGCAAAAAAGACAAACGTCCAGCTTTTGCTGCCACAGCAAATGTGCCAGCGGAGAAAAGTAATGCTGGTTCTCACTGCCTCCTGGAACCCTTTCAAATGCCACAGACAATTTGGCCCTCTCTGCTTTCCTGCGGACTCCATCCTCAAAAGCACCTTTTTTCACTTTCGGCGCCCTCTGGTGGTAAAAAGACAAAGGTCCAGCTTTTGCTGCCACAGCAAAGGTGCCAGCGGGGAAAAGTAATGCTGGTTCTCATTGCCTCCTGGAACCTCTTCAAATGCCCCAGACAATTTGGCACTCTCTGCTTTCCTGCGGACTCCATCCTCAAAAGCAGTTTTTTTCGCTTTCGGCAACCTCAGGAGCAAAAAAGACAAACGTCCAGCTTTTGCTGCCACAGCAAAGGTGCCAGCGGGGAAAAGTAATGCTGGTTCTCACTGCCTCCTGGAACCTCTTCAAATGCCACAGACAATTTGGCACTCTCTGCTTTCCTGCAGACTCCATCCTCAAAAGCACCTGTTTTCGCTTTCGGCAGCCTCCGGAGCAAAAAAGACAAACGTCCAGCTTTTGCTGCCACAGCAAAGGTGCCAGCGGGGAAAAGTAATGCTGGTTCTCACTGCCTCCTGGAACCTCTTCAAATGCCCCAGACAATTTGGCACTCTCTGCTTTCCTGCGGACTCCATCCTCAAAAGCACCTTTTTTCGCTTTCGGGAACCCCTGGAGAAAAAAAAGACAAACGTCCAGCTTTTGCTGCCACAGCAAAGGTGCCAGCGGGGAAAAGTAATGCTGGTTCTCACTGTCTCCTGGAACCTCTTCAAATGCCCCAGACAATTTGGCCCTCTCTGCTTTCCTGCAGACTCCATCCTCAAAAGCACCTGTTTTCGCTTTCGGCAGCCTCCGGAGCAAAAAAGACAAACGTCCAGCTTTTGCTGCCACAGCAAAGGTGCCAGCGGAGAAAAGTAATGCTGGTTCTCACTGCCTCCTGGAACCCTTTCAAATGCCACAGACAATTTGGCCCTCTCTGCTTTCCTGCGGACTCCATCCTCAAAAGCACCTTTTTTCACTTTCGGCGCCCTCTGGTGGTAAAAAGACAAAGGTCCAGCTTTTTCTGCCACAGCAAAGGTGCCAGCGGGGAAAAGTAATGCTGGTTCTCACTGCCTCCTGGAACCTCTTCAAATGCCACAGACAATTTGGCACTCTCTGCTTTCCTGCGGACTCCATCCTCAAAAGCACCTTTTTTCGCTTTCGGGAACCCCTGGAGAAAAAAAAGACAAACGTCCAGCTTTTGCTGCCACAGCAAAGGTGCCAGCGGGGAAAAGTAATGCTGGTTCTCACTGCCTCCTGGAACCTCTTCAAATGCCTCAGACAATTTGGCACTCTCTGCTTTCCTGCAGACTCCATCCTCAAAAGCACCTGTTTTCGCTTTCGGCATCCTCCAGAGCAAAAAAGACAAACGTCCAGCTTTTGCTGCCACAGCAAAGGTGCCAGCGGAGAAAAGTAATGCTGGTTCTCACTGCCTCCTGGAACCCTTTCAAATGCCACAGACAATTTGGCCCTCTCTGCTTTCCTGCGGACTCCATCCTCAAAAGCACCTGTTTTCGCTTTCGGCGGTCTTTGAAGCAAAAAAGACAAACGTCCAGCTTTTGCTGCCACAGCAAAGGTGCCAGCGGGGAAAAGTAATGCTGGTTCTCACTGCCTCCTGGAACCCTTTCAAATGCCCCAGACAATTTGGCCCTCTCTGCTTTCCTGCGGACTCCATCCTCAAAAGCACTTTTTTTCGCTTTCGGCAACCTCCAGAGCAAAAAAGACAAACGTCCAGCTTTTGCTGCCACAGCAAAGGTGCCAGCGGGGAAAAGTAATGCTGGTTCTCACTGCCTCCTGGAACTCTTTCAAATGCCCCAGACAATTTGGCCCTCTCTGCTTTCCTGCGGACTCCATCCTTAAAAGCACCTGTTTTCGCTTTCGGCATCCTCCGGAGCAAAAAAGACAAACGTCCAGCTTTTGCTGCCACAGCAAAGGTGCCAGCGGGGAAAAGTGATGCTGGTCCTCATTGCCTCCTGGAACCTCTTAAAATGCCCCAGACAATTTGGCCCTCTCTGCTTTCCTGCGGACTCCATCCTCAAAAGCACCTTTTTTCGATTTCGGCAACTTCCAGAGCAAAAAAGACAAACGTCCAGCTTTTGCTGCCACAGCAAAGGTGCCAGCGGGGAAAAGTGATGCTGGTCCTCACTGCCTCCTGAAACCCCTTTAAATGCCACAGACAATCTGGCCCTCTCTGCTTTCCTGCGGACTCCTTCCTCAAAAGCACCTGTTTTCTCTTTCGGCAGTCTTTGGAGCAAAAAAGACAAACGTCCAGCTTTTGCTGCCACAGCAAAGGTGCCAGCGGGGAAAAGTGATGCTGGTTCTCACTGTCTCCTGGAACCTCTTCAAATGCCACAGACAATTTGGCCCTCTCTGCTTTCCTGCGGACTCCATCCTCAAAAGCACTTTTTTTCGCTTTCGGCAACGTCAGGAGCAAAAAAGACAAACGTCCAGCTTTTGCTGCCACAGCAAAGGTGCCAGCGGGGAAAAGTAATGCTGGTTCTCACTGCCTCCTGGAACCCTTTCAAATGCCACAGACAATTTGGCCCTCTCTGCTTTCCTGCGGACTCCATCCTCAAAAGCATTTTTTTTCGCTTTCGGCAACCTCCGGAGCAAAAAAGACAAACGTCCAGCTTTTGCTGCCACAGCAAAGGTGCCAGCGGGGAAAAGCAATGCTGGTTCTCACTGCCTCCTGGAACCTCTTCAAATGCCCCAGACAATTTGCCACTCTCTGCTTTCCTGCGGACTCCATCCTCAAAAGCACCTTTTTTCGCTTTCGGGAACCCCTGGAGCAAAAAAGACAAACGTCCAGCTTTTGCTGCCACAGCAAAGGTGCCAGCGGGGAAAAGTAATGCTGGTTCTCACTGCCTCCTGGAACCTCTTCAAATGCCACAGACAATTTGGCACTCTCTGCTTTCCTGCAGACTCCATCCTCAAAAGCACCTGTTTTCGCTTTCGGCAGCCTCCGGAGCAAAAAAGACAAACGTCCAGCTTTTGCTGCCACAGCAAAGGTGCCAGCGGGGAAAAGTGATGCTGGTCCTCATTGCCTCCTGGAACCTCTTAAAATGCCCCAGACAATTTGGCCCTCTCTGCTTTCCTGCGGACTCCATCCTCAAAAGCACCTTTTTTCGATTTCGGCAACTTCCAGAGCAAAAAAGACAAACGTCCAGCTTTTGCTGCCACAGCAAAGGTGCCAGCGGGGAAAAGTGATGCTGGTCCTCACTGCCTCCTGAAACCCCTTTAAATGCCACAGACAATCTGGCCCTCTCTGCTTTCCTGCGGACTCCTTCCTCAAAAGCACCTGTTTTCTCTTTCGGCAGTCTTTGGAGCAAAAAAGACAAACGTCCAGCTTTTGCTGCCACAGCAAAGGTGCCAGCGGGGAAAAGTGATGCTGGTTCTCACTGTCTCCTGGAACCTCTTCAAATGCCACAGACAATTTGGCCCTCTCTGCTTTCCTGCGGACTCCATCCTCAAAAGCACTTTTTTTCGCTTTCGGCAACGTCAGGAGCAAAAAAGACAAACGTCCAGCTTTTGCTGCCACAGCAAAGGTGCCAGCGGGGAAAAGTAATGCTGGTTCTCACTGCCTCCTGGAACCCTTTCAAATGCCACAGACAATTTGGCCCTCTCTGCTTTCCTGCGGACTCCATCCTCAAAAGCATTTTTTTTCGCTTTCGGCAACCTCCGGAGCAAAAAAGACAAACGTCCAGCTTTTGCTGCCACAGCAAAGGTGCCAGCGGGGAAAAGCAATGCTGGTTCTCACTGCCTCCTGGAACCTCTTCAAATGCCCCAGACAATTTGCCACTCTCTGCTTTCCTGCGGACTCCATCCTCAAAAGCACCTTTTTTCGCTTTCGGGAACCCCTGGAGCAAAAAAGACAAACGTCCAGCTTTTGCTGCCACAGCAAAGGTGCCAGCGGGGAAAAGTAATGCTGGTTCTCACTGCCTCCTGGAACCTCTTCAAATGCCACAGACAATTTGGCACTCTCTGCTTTCCTGCAGACTCCATCCTCAAAAGCACCTGTTTTCGCTTTCGGCAGCCTCCGGAGCAAAAAAGACAAACGTCCAGCTTTTGCTGCCACAGCAAAGGTGCCAGCGGGGAAAAGTGATGCTGGTCCTCACTGCCTCCTGGAACCTCTTCAAATGCCCCAGACAATTTTTCACTCTCTGCTTTCCTGCGGACTCCATCCTCAAAAGCACCTGTTTTCGCTTTCGGCAACCTCCGGAGCAAAAAAGACAAACGTCCAGCTTTTGCTGCCACAGCAAAGGTGCCAGCGGGGAAAAGTGATGCTGGTCCTCACTGCCACCTTAAACCCTTTTAAATGCCACAGACAATTTGGCCCTCTCTGCTTTCCTGCGGACTCCATCCTCAAAAGCACCTGTTTTCGCTTTGCGGTCTTTAGAGCAAAAAAGACAAACGTCCAGCTTTTGCTGCCACAGCAAAGGTGCCAGCGGGGAAAAGTGATGCTGGTTCTCACTGTCTCCTGGAACCTCTTCAAATGCCCCAGACAATTTGGCCCTCTCTGCTTTCCTGCAGACTCCATCCTCAAAAGAACCTTTTTTCGCTTTCGGCAGCCTCTGGAGCAAAAAAGAAAAACGTCCAGCTTTTGCTGCCACAGCAAAGGTGCCAGCGGAGAAAAGTAATGCTGGTTCTCACTGCCTCCTGGAACCCTTTCAAATGCCACAGACAATTTGGCCCTCTCTGCTTTCCTGCGGACTCCATCCTCAAAAGCACCTTTTTTCACTTTCGGCGCCCTCTGGTGGTAAAAAGACAAAGGTCCAGCTTTTGCTGCCACAGCAAAGGTGCCAGCGGGGAAAAGTGATGCTGGTTCTCACTGCCTCCTGGAACCTCTTCAAATGCCACAGACAATTTGGCACTCTCTGCTTTCCTGCAGACTCCATCCTCAAAAGCACCTGTTTTCGCTTTCGGCAGCCTCCGGAGCAAAATAGACAAACGTCCAGCTTTTGCTGCCACAGCAAAGGTGCCAGCGGGGAAAAGTAATGCTGGTTCTCACTGCCTCCTGGAACCCTTTCAAATGCCACAGACAATTTGGCCCTCTCTGCTTTCCTGCGGACTCCATCCTCAAAAGCACCTTTTTTCGCTTTCGGCAACCTCCGGAGCAAAAAAGACAAACTTCCAGCTTTTGCTGCCACAGCAAAGGTGCCAGCGGGGAAAAGTAATGCTGGTTCTCACTGCCTCCTGGAACCTCTTCAAATGCCCCAGACAATTTGGCACTCTCTGCTTTCCTGCGGACTCCATCCTCAAAAGCACCTTTTTTCGCTTTCGGGAACCCCTGGAGCAAAAAAGACAAACGTCCAGCTTTTGCTGCCACAGCAAAGGTGCCAGCGGGGAAAAGTAATGCTGGTTCTCACTGCCTCCTGGAACCTCTTCAAATGCCAAAGACAATTTGGCACTCTCTGCTTTCCTGCAGACTCCATCCTCAAAAGCACCTGTTTTCGCTTTCGGCAGCCTCCGGAGCAAAAAAGACAAAAGTCCAGCTTTTGCTGCCACAGCAAAGGTGCCAGCGGGGAAAAGTGATGCTGGTCCTCATTGCCTCCTGGAACCTCTTCAAATGCCCCAGACAATTTGGCCCTCTCTGCTTTCCTGCGGACTCCATCCTCAAAAGCACCTTTTTTCACTTTCGGCGCCCTCTGGTGGTAAAAAGACAAAGGTCCAGCTTTTGGTGCCACAGCAAAGGTGCCAGCGGGGAAAAGTAATGCTGGTTCTCACTGCCTCCTGGAACTCTTTCAAATGCCACAGACAATTTGGCCCTCTCTGCTTTCCTGCGGACTCCATCCTCAAAAGCACCTGTTTTCGCTTTCGGCAACCTCCAGAGCAAAAAAGACAAACGTCCAGCTTTTGCTGCCACAGCAAAGGTGCCAGCGGGGAAAAGTGATGCTGGTACTCACTGCCTCCTGAAACCCCTTTAAATGCCACAGACAATTTGGCCCTCTCTGCTTTCCTGCGGACTCCATCCTCAAAAGCACCTGTTTTCGCTTTCGGCGGTCTTTAGAGCAAAAAAGACAAACGTCCAGCTTTTGCTGCCACAGCAAAGGTGCCAGCGGGGAAAAGTAATGCTGGTTCTCACTGCCTCCTGGAACCTCTTCAAATGCCACAGACAATTTGGCCCTCTCTGCTTTCCTGCGGACTCTATCCTCAAAAGCACCTTTTTTCACTTTCGGCGCCTCCGGTGGTAAAAAGACAAACGTCCAGCTTTTGCTGCCACAGCAAAGGTGCCAGCGGGGAAAAGTAATGCTGGTTCTCACTGCCTCCTGGAACTCTTTCAAATGCCACAGACAATTTGGCCCTCTCTGCTTTCCTGCGGACTCCATCCTCAAAAGCTCCTGTTTTCGATTTCGGCAACCTCCAGAGCAAAAAAGACAAACGTCCAGCTTTTGCTGCCACAGCAAAGGTTCCAGCGGGGAAAAGTGATGCTGGTCCTCATTGCCTCCTGGAAACTCTTCAAATGCCCCAGACAATTTGGCCCTCTCTGCTTTCCTGCCGACTCCATCCTCAAAAGCACCTGTTTTCGCTTTCGGCATCCTCCGGAGCAAAAAAGACAAACGTCCAGCTTTTGCTGCCACAGCAAAGGTGCCAGCGGGGAAAAGTGATGCTGGTCCTCATTGCCTCCTGGAACCTCTTCAAATGCCCCAGACAATTTGGCCCTCTCTGCTTTCCTGCGGACTCCATCCTCAAAAGCACCTGTTTTCGCTTTCGGCAACCTCCAGAGCAAAAAAGACAAAAGTCCAGCTTTTGCTGCCACAGCAAAGGTGCCAGCGGGGAAAAGTGATGCTGGTCCTCACTGCCTCCTGAAACCCCTTAAAATGCCACAGACAATTTGGCCCTCTCTGCTTTCCTGCGGACTCTATCCTCAAGAGCACCTGTTTTCGCTTTCGGCGGTCTTTGGAGCAAAAAAGACAAACGTCCAGCTTTTGCTGCCACAGCAAAGGTGCCAGCGGGGAAAAGTGATGCTGGTCCTCATTGCCTCCTGGAATCTCTTCAAATGCCCCAGACAATGTGGCCCTCTCTGCTTTCCTGCGGACTCCATCCTCAAAAGCACCTGTTTTCGCTTTCGGCAACCTCCAGAGCAAAAAAGACAAACGTCCAGCTTTTGCTGCCACAGCAAAGGTGCCAGCTGGGAAAAGTGATGCTGGTCCTCATTGCCTCCTGGAACCTCTTCAAATGCCACAGACAATTTAGCCCTCTCTGCTTTCCTGCGGACTCCATCCTCAAAAGCACCTGTTTTCGCTTTCGGAAGCCTCCGGAGCAAAAAAGACAAAAGTCCAGCTTTTGCTGCCACAGCAAAGGTGCCAGCGGGCAAAAGTGATGCTGGTCCTCATTGCCTCCTGGAACCTCTTCAAATGCCACAGACAATTTGGCACTCTCTTCTTTCCTGCGGACTCCATCCTCAAAAGCACCTTTTTTCGCTTTCGGCAACCTCCAGAGCAAAAAAGACAAACGTCCAGCTTTTGCTGCCACAGCAAAGGTGCCAGCGGGGAAAAGTGATGCTGGTCCTCACTGCCTCCTGAAACCCCTTTAAATGCCACAGACAATTTGGCCCTCTCTGCTTTCCTGCGGAATCCATCCTCAAAAGCACCTGTTTCCGCTTTCGGTGGTCTTTAGAGCAAAAAAGAAAAACGTCCAGCTTTTGCCCCCACAGCAAAGGTGCCAGCGGGGAAAAGTGATGCTGGTTCTCACTGTCTCCTGGAACCCTTTCAAATGCCACAGACAATTTGGCCCTCTCTGCTTTCCTGCAGACTCCATCCTCAAAAGCACCTTTTTTCGCTTTCGGCAACCTCCGGAGCAAAAAAGACAAACGTCCAGCTTATGCTGCCACAGCAAAGGTTCCAGCGGGGAAAAGTAATGCTGGTTCTCACTGCCTCCTGGAACCCTTTCAAATGCCCCAGACAATTTGGCCCTCTCTGCTTTACTGCGGACTCTATCCTCAAAAGCACCTGTTTTCGATTTAGGCAGTCTCCGGAGCAAAAAAGACAAACGTCCAGCTTTTGCTGCCACAGCAAAGGTGCCAGCGGGGAAAAGTGATGCTGGTCCTCATTGCCTCCTGGAACCTCTTCAAATGCCACAGACAATTTGGCACTCTCTGCTTTCCTGCGGACTCCATCCTCAAAAGCGCTTTTTTTCGCTTTCGGCAACCTCAGGAGCAAAAAAGACAAACGTCCAGCTTTTGCTGCCAAAGCAAAGGTGCCAGCGGGGAAAAGTGATGCTGGTTCTCACTGCCTCCTGGAACCTCTTCAAATGCCACAGACAATTTGGCCCTCTCTGCTTTCCTGCGGACTCCATCCTCAAAAGCACCTTTTTTCACTTTCGGCGCCTCCGGTGGTAAAAAGACAAACGTCCAGCTTTTGCTGCCACAGCAAAGGTGCCAGCGGGGAAAAGTAATGCTGGTTCTCACTGCCTCCTGGAACTCTTTCAAATGCCCCAGACAATTTGGCCCTCTCTGCTTTCCTGCGGACTCCATCCTCAAAAGCTCCTGTTTTCGATTTCGGCAACCTCCAGAGCAAAAAAGACAAACGTCCAGCTTTTGCTGCCACAGCAAAGGTTCCAGCGGGGAAAAGTGATGCTGGTCGTCATTGCCTCCTGGAAACTCTTCAAATGCCCCAGACAATTTGGCCCTCTCTGCTTTCCTGCGGACTCCATCCTCAAAAGCACCTGTTTTCGCTTTCGGCATCCTCCGGAGCAAAAAAGACAAACGTCCAGCTTTTGCTGCCACAGCAAAGGTGCCAGCGGGGAAAAGTGATGCTGGTCCTCATTGCCTCCTGGAACCTATTCAAATGCCACAGACAATTTGGCCCTCTCTGCTTTCCTGCGGACTCCATCCTCAAAAGCACCTGTTTTCGCTTTCGGCGGTCTTTAGAGCAAAAAAGACAAACGTCCAGCTTTTGCTGCCACAGCAAAGGTGCCAGCGGGGAAAAGTGATGCTGGTCCTCACTGCCTCCTGAAACCCCTTAAAATGCCACAGACAATTTGGCCCTCTCTGCTTTCCTGCGGACTCCATCCTCAAAAGCACCTTTTTTCGCTTTCGGCAACCTCCGGAGCAAAAAAGACAAACGTCCAGCTTTTGCTGCCACAGCAAAGGTGCCAGCGGGGAAAAGTGATGCTGGTCCTCATTGCCTCCTGGAACCTCTTCAAATGCCACAGACAATTTGGCCCTCTCTGCTTTCCTGCGGACTCCATCCTCAAAAGCACCTTTTTTCGCTTTCGGCAACCTCCAGAGCAAAAAAGAAAAACGTCCAGCTTTTGCTGCCACAGCAAAGGTGCCAGCGCGGAAAAGTGATGCTGGTCCTCACTGCCTCCTGAAACCCCTTTAAATGCCACAGACAATTTGGCCCTCTCTGCTTTCCTGCGGACTCCATCCTCAAAAGCACCTGTTTTCACTTTCGGCGCCCTCCGGAGCAAAAAAGACAAACGTCCAGCTTTTGCTGCCACAGCAAAGGTGCCAGCGGAGAAAAGTAATGCTGGTTCTCACTGCCTCCTGGAACCCTTTCAAATGCCACAGACAATTTGGCCCTCTCTGGTTTACTGCGGACTCTATCCTCAAAAGCACCTGTTTTCGATTTCGGCAGCCTCCGGAGCAAAAAAGACAAAGGTCCAGCTTTTGCTGCCACAGCAAAGGTGCCAGCGGGGAAAAGTGATGCTGGTCCTCATTGCCTCCTGGAACCTCTTCAAATGCCTCAGACAATTTGGCCCTCTCTGCTTTCCTGCGGACTCCATCCTCAAAAGCACCTTTTTTCGCTTTCGGCAACCTCCAGAGCAAAAAAGACAAACGTCCAGCTTTTGCTGCCACAGCAAAGGTGCCAGCGGGGAAAAGTGATGCTGGTCCTCACTGCCTCCTGAAACCCCTTTAAATGCCACAGACAATTTGGCCCTCTCTGCTTTCCTGCGGAATCCATCCTCAAAAGCACCTGTTTCCGCTTTCGGTGGTCTTTAGAGCAAAAAAGAAAAACGTCCAGCTTTTGCCCCCACAGCAAAGGTGCCAGCGGGGAAAAGTGATGCTGGTTCTCACTGTCTCCTGGAACCCTTTCAAATGCCACAGACAATTTGGCCCTCTCTGCTTTCCTGCAGACTCCATCCTCAAAAGCACCTTTTTTCGCTTTCGGCAACCTCCGGAGCAAAAAAGACAAACGTCCAGCTTATGCTGCCACAGCAAAGGTGCCAGCGGGGAAAAGTAATGCTGGTTCTCACTGCCTCCTGGAACCCTTTCAAATGCCCCAGACAATTTGGCCCTCTCTGCTTTACTGCGGACTCTATCCTCAAAAGCACCTGTTTTCGATTTAGGCAGTCTCCGGAGCAAAAAAGACAAACGTCCAGCTTTTGCTGCCACAGCAAAGGTGCCAGCGGGGAAAAGTGATGCTGGTCCTCATTGCCTCCTGGAACCTCTTCAAATGCCACAGACAATTTGGCACTCTCTGCTTTCCTGCGGACTCCATCCTCAAAAGCGCTTTTTTTCGCTTTCGGCAACCTCAGGAGCAAAAAAGACAAACGTCCAGCTTTTGCTGCCAAAGCAAAGGTGCCAGCGGGGAAAAGTGATGCTGGTTCTCACTGCCTCCTGGAACCTCTTCAAATGCCACAGACAATTTGGCCCTCTCTGCTTTCCTGCGGACTCCATCCTCAAAAGCACCTTTTTTCACTTTCGGCGCCTCCGGTGGTAAAAAGACAAACGTCCAGCTTTTGCTGCCACAGCAAAGGTGCCAGCGGGGAAAAGTAATGCTGGTTCTCACTGCCTCCTGGAACT
This sequence comes from Vanellus vanellus, assembly GCF_965231255.1. Taxonomy (NCBI): domain Eukaryota; kingdom Metazoa; phylum Chordata; class Aves; order Charadriiformes; family Charadriidae; genus Vanellus; species Vanellus vanellus. The sequence goes on from NW_028126991.1 coordinate 32,248, forward strand.
CTTTCAAATGCCCCAGACAATTTGGCCCTCTCTGCTTTCCTGCGGACTCCATCCTCAAAAGCTCCTGTTTTCGATTTCGGCAACCTCCAGAGCAAAAAAGACAAACGTCCAGCTTTTGCTGCCACAGCAAAGGTTCCAGCGGGGAAAAGTGATGCTGGTCGTCATTGCCTCCTGGAAACTCTTCAAATGCCCCAGACAATTTGGCCCTCTCTGCTTTCCTGCGGACTCCATCCTCAAAAGCACCTGTTTTCGCTTTCGGCAGCCTCCGGAGCAAAAAAGACAAACGTCCAGCTTTTGCTGCCACAGCAAAGGTGCCAGCGGGGAAAAGTGATGCTGGTCCTCATTGCCTCCTGGAACCTCTTCAAATGCCACAGACAATTTGGCCCTCTCTGCTTTCCTGCGGACTCCATCCTCAAAAGCACCTGTTTTCGCTTTCGGCGGTCTTTAGAGCAAAAAAGACAAACGTCCAGCTTTTGCTGCCACAGCAAAGGTGCCAGCGGGGAAAAGTGATGCTGGTCCTCACTGCCTCCTGAAACCCCTTAAAATGCCACAGACAATTTGGCCCTCTCTGCTTTCCTGCGGACTCCATCCTCAAAAGCACCTTTTTTCGCTTTCGGCAACCTCCGGAGCAAAAAAGACAAACGTCCAGCTTTTGCTGCCACAGCAAAGGTGCCAGCGGGGAAAAGTGATGCTGGTCCTCATTGCCTCCTGGAACCTCTTCAAATGCCACAGACAATTTGGCCCTCTCTGCTTTCCTGCGGACTCCATCCTCAAAAGCACCTTTTTTCGCTTTCGGCAACCTCCAGAGCAAAAAAGAAAAACGTCCAGCTTTTGCTGCCACAGCAAAGGTGCCAGCGCGGAAAAGTGATGCTGGTCCTCACTGCCTCCTGAAACCCCTTTAAATGCCACAGACAATTTGGCCCTCTCTGCTTTCCTGCGGACTCCATCCTCAAAAGCACCTGTTTTCACTTTCGGCGCCCTCCGGAGCAAAAAAGACAAACGTCCAGCTTTTGCTGCTACAGCAAAGGTGCCAGCGGAGAAAAGTAATGCTGGTTCTCACTGCCTCCTGGAACCCTTTCAAATGCCACAGACAATTTGGCCCTCTCTGGTTTACTGCGGACTCTATCCTCAAAAGCACCTGTTTTCGATTTCGGCAGCCTCCGGAGCAAAAAAGACAAAGGTCCAGCTTTTGCTGCCACAGCAAAGGTGCCAGCGGGGAAAAGTGATGCTGGTCCTCATTGCCTCCTGGAACCTCTTCAAATGCCTCAGACAATTTGGCACTCTCTGCTTTCCTGCGGACTCCATCCTCAAAAACACCTTTTTTCGCTTTCGGGAACCCCTGGGCAAAAAAAAAAAACGTCCAGCTTTTGCTGCCACAGCAAAGGTGCCAGCGGAGAAAAGTAATGCTGGTTCTCACTGCCTCCTGGAACCCTTTCAAATGCCACAGACAATTTGGCCCTCTCTGCTTTCCTGCGGACTCCATCCTCAAAAGCACCTTTTTTCACTTTCGGCGCCCTCTGGTGGTAAAAAGACAAAGGTCCAGCTTTTGCTGCCACAGCAAAGGTGCCAGCGGGGAAAAGTGATGCTGGTTCTCACTGCCTCCTGGAACCTCTTCAAATGCCACAGACAATTTGGCACTCTCTGCTTTCCTGCAGACTCCATCCTCAAAAGCACCTGTTTTCGCTTTCGGCAGCCTCCGGAGCAAAATAGACAAACGTCCAGCTTTTGCTGCCACAGCAAAGGTGCCAGCGGGGAAAAGTAATGCTGGTTCTCACTGCCTCCTGGAACCCTTTCAAATGCCACAGACAATTTGGCCCTCTCTGCTTTCCTGCGGACTCCATCCTCAAAAGCACCTTTTTTCGCTTTCGGCAACCTCCGGAGCAAAAAAGACAAACTTCCAGCTTTTGCTGCCACAGCAAAGGTGCCAGCAAGGAAAAGTAATGCTGGTTCTCACTGCCTCCTGGAACCTCTTCAAATGCCCCAGACAATTTGGCACTCTCTGCTTTCCTGCGGACTCCATCCTCAAAAGCACCTTTTTTCGCTTTCGGGAACCCCTGGAGCAAAAAAGACAAACGTCCAGCTTTTGCTGCCACAGCAAAGGTGCCAGCGGGGAAAAGTAATGCTGGTTCTCACTGCCTCCTGGAACCTCTTCAAATGCCACAGACAATTTGGCACTCTCTGCTTTCCTGCAGACTCCATCCTCAAAAGCACCTGTTTTCGCTTTCGGCAGCCTCCGGAGCAAAAAAGACAAAAGTCCAGCTTTTGCTGCCACAGCAAAGGTGCCAGCGGGGAAAAGTGATGCTGGTCCTCATTGCCTCCTGGAACCTCTTCAAATGCCACAGACAATTTGGCCCTCTCTGCTTTCCTGCGGACTCCATCCTCAAAAGCACCTTTTTTCGCTTTCGGCAACCTCCAGAGCAAAAAAGAAAAACGTCCAGCTTTTGCTGCCACAGCAAAGGTGCCAGCGCGGAAAAGTGATGCTGGTCCTCACTGCCTCCTGAAACCCCTTTAAATGCCACAGACAATTTGGCCCTCTCTGCTTTCCTGCGGACTCCATCCTCAAAAGCACCTGTTTTCACTTTCGGCGCCCTCCGGAGCAAAAAAGACAAACGTCCAGCTTTTGCTGCTACAGCAAAGGTGCCAGCGGAGAAAAGTAATGCTGGTTCTCACTGCCTCCTGGAACCCTTTCAAATGCCACAGACAATTTGGCCCTCTCTGGTTTACTGCGGACTCTATCCTCAAAAGCACCTGTTTTCGATTTCGGCAGCCTCCGGAGCAAAAAAGACAAAGGTCCAGCTTTTGCTGCCACAGCAAAGGTGCCAGCGGGGAAAAGTGATGCTGGTCCTCATTGCCTCCTGGAACCTCTTCAAATGCCTCAGACAATTTGGCACTCTCTGCTTTCCTGCGGACTCCATCCTCAAAAACACCTTTTTTCGCTTTCGGGAACCCCTGGGCAAAAAAAAAAAACGTCCAGCTTTTGCTGCCACAGCAAAGGTGCCAGCGGAGAAAAGTAATGCTGGTTCTCACTGCCTCCTGGAACCCTTTCAAATGCCACAGACAATTTGGCCCTCTCTGCTTTCCTGCGGACTCCATCCTCAAAAGCACCTTTTTTCACTTTCGGCGCCCTCTGGTGGTAAAAAGACAAAGGTCCAGCTTTTGCTGCCACAGCAAAGGTGCCAGCGGGGAAAAGTGATGCTGGTTCTCACTGCCTCCTGGAACCTCTTCAAATGCCACAGACAATTTGGCACTCTCTGCTTTCCTGCAGACTCCATCCTCAAAAGCACCTGTTTTCGCTTTCGGCAGCCTCCGGAGCAAAATAGACAAACGTCCAGCTTTTGCTGCCACAGCAAAGGTGCCAGCGGGGAAAAGTAATGCTGGTTCTCACTGCCTCCTGGAACCCTTTCAAATGCCACAGACAATTTGGCCCTCTCTGCTTTCCTGCGGACTCCATCCTCAAAAGCACCTTTTTTCGCTTTCGGCAACCTCCGGAGCAAAAAAGACAAACTTCCAGCTTTTGCTGCCACAGCAAAGGTGCCAGCGGGGAAAAGTAATGCTGGTTCTCACTGCCTCCTGGAACCTCTTCAAATGCCCCAGACAATTTGGCACTCTCTGCTTTCCTGCGGACTCCATCCTCAAAAGCACCTTTTTTCGCTTTCGGGAACCCCTGGAGCAAAAAAGACAAACGTCCAGCTTTTGCTGCCACAGCAAAGGTGCCAGCGGGGAAAAGTAATGCTGGTTCTCACTGCCTCCTGGAACCTCTTCAAATGCCACAGACAATTTGGCACTCTCTGCTTTCCTGCAGACTCCATCCTCAAAAGCACCTGTTTTCGCTTTCGGCAGCCTCCGGAGCAAAAAAGACAAAAGTCCAGCTTTTGCTGCCACAGCAAAGGTGCCAGCGGGGAAAAGTGATGCTGGTCCTCATTGCCTCCTGGAACCTCTTCAAATGCCCCAGACAATTTGGCCCTCTCTGCTTTCCTGCGGACTCCATCCTCAAAAGCACCTTTTTTCACTTTCGGCGCCCTCTGGTGGTAAAAAGACAAAGGTCCAGCTTTTGGTGCCACAGCAAAGGTGCCAGCGGGGAAAAGTAATGCTGGTTCTCACTGCCTCCTGGAACTCTTTCAAATGCCACAGACAATTTGGCCCTCTCTGCTTTCCTGCGGACTCCATCCTCAAAAGCACCTGTTTTCGCTTTCGGCAACCTCCAGAGCAAAAAAGACAAACGTCCAGCTTTTGCTGCCACAGCAAAGGTGCCAGCGGGGAAAAGTGATGCTGGTACTCACTGCCTCCTGAAACCCCTTTAAATGCCACAGACAATTTGGCCCTCTCTGCTTTCCTGCGGACTCCATCCTCAAAAGCACCTGTTTTCGCTTTCGGCGGTCTTTAGAGCAAAAAAGACAAACGTCCAGCTTTTGCTGCCACAGCAAAGGTGCCAGCGGGGAAAAGTAATGCTGGTTCTCACTGCCTCCTGGAACCTCTTCAAATGCCACAGACAATTTGGCCCTCTCTGCTTTCCTGCGGACTCTATCCTCAAAAGCACCTTTTTTTACTTTCGGCGCCTCCGGTGGTAAAAAGACAAACGTCCAGCTTTTGCTGCCACAGCAAAGGTGCCAGCGGGGAAAAGTAATGCTGGTTCTCACTGCCTCCTGGAACTCTTTCAAATGCCACAGACAATTTGGCCCTCTCTGCTTTCCTGCGGACTCCATCCTCAAAAGCTCCTGTTTTCGATTTCGGCAAACTCCAGAGCAAAAAAGACAAACGTCCAGCTTTTGCTGCCACAGCAAAGGTTCCAGCGGGGAAAAGTGATGCTGGTCCTCATTGCCTCCTGGAAACTCTTCAAATGCCCCAGAAAATTTGGCCCTCTCTGCTTTCCTGCCGACTCCATCCTCAAAAGCACCTGTTTTCGCTTTCGGCATCCTCCGGAGCAAAAAAGACAAACGTCCAGCTTTTGCTGCCACAGAAAAGGTGCCAGCGGGGAAAAGTGATGCTGGTCCTCATTGCCTCCTGGAACCTCTTCAAATGCCCCAGACAATTTGGCCCTCTCTGCTTTCCTGCGGACTCCATCCTCAAAAGCACCTGTTTTCGCTTTCGGCAACCTCCAGAGCAAAAAAGACAAACGTCCAGCTTTTGCTGCCACAGCAAAGGTGCCAGCGGGGAAAAGTGATGCTGGTCCTCACTGCCTCCTGAAACCCCTTAAAATGCCACAGACAATTTGGCCCTCTCTGCTTTCCTGCGGACTCTATCCTCAAGAGCACCTGTTTTCGCTTTCGGCGGTCTTTGGAGCAAAAAAGACAAACGTCCAGCTTTTGCTGCCACAGCAAAGGTGCCAGCGGGGAAAAGTGATGCTGGTCCTCATTGCCTCCTGGAACCTCTTCAAATGCCCCAGACAATGTGGCCCTCTCTGCTTTCCTGCGGACTCCATCCTCAAAAGCACCTGTTTTCGCTTTCGGCAACCTCCAGAGCAAAAAAGACAAACGTCCAGCTTTTGCTGCCACAGCAAAGGTGCCAGCGGGGAAAAGTGATGCTGGTCCTCATTGCCTCCTGGAACCTCTTCAAATGCCACAGACAATTTAGCCCTCTCTGCTTTCCTGCGGACTCCATCCTCAAAAGCACCTGTTTTCGCTTTCGGAAGCCTCCGGAGCAAAAAAGACAAAAGTCCAGCTTTTGCTGCCACAGCAAAGGTGCCAGCGGGCAAAAGTGATGCTGGTCCTCATTGCCTCCTGGAACCTCTTCAAATGCCACAGACAATTTGGCACTCTCTTCTTTCCTGCGGACTCCATCCTCAAAAGCACCTTTTTTCGCTTTCGGCAACCTCCAGAGCAAAAAAGACAAACGTCCAGCTTTTGCTGCCACAGCAAAGGTGCCAGCGGGGAAAAGTGATGCTGGTCCTCACTGCCTCCTGAAACCCCTTTAAATGCCACAGACAATTTGGCCCTCTCTGCTTTCCTGCGGAATCCATCCTCAAAAGCACCTGTTTCCGCTTTCGGTGGTCTTTAGAGCAAAAAAGAAAAACGTCCAGCTTTTGCCCCCACAGCAAAGGTGCCAGCGGGGAAAAGTGATGCTGGTTCTCACTGTCTCCTGGAACCCTTTCAAATGCCACAGACAATTTGGCCCTCTCTGCTTTCCTGCAGACTCCATCCTCAAAAGCACCTTTTTTCGCTTTCGGCAACCTCCGGAGCAAAAAAGACAAACGTCCAGCTTATGCTGCCACAGCACAGGTGCCAGCAAGGAAAAGTAATGCTGGTTCTCACTGCCTCCTGGAACCCTTTCAAATGCCCCAGACAATTTGGCCCTCTCTGCTTTACTGCGGACTCTATCCTCAAAAGCACCTGTTTTCGATTTAGGCAGTCTCCGGAGCAAAAAAGACAAACGTCCAGCTTTTGCTGCCACAGCAAAGGTGCCAGCGGGGAAAAGTGATGCTGGTCCTCATTGCCTCCTGGAACCTCTTCAAATGCCACAGACAATTTGGCACTCTCTGCTTTCCTGCGGACTCCATCCTCAAAAGCGCTTTTTTTCGCTTTCGGCAACCTCAGGAGCAAAAAAGACAAACGTCCAGCTTTTGCTGCCAAAGCAAAGGTGCCAGCGGGGAAAAGTGATGCTGGTTCTCACTGCCTCCTGGAACCTCTTCAAATGCCACAGACAATTTGGCCCTCTCTGCTTTCCTGCGGACTCCATCCTCAAAAGCACCTTTTTTCACTTTCGGCGCCTCCGGTGGTAAAAAGACAAACGTCCAGCTTTTGCTGCCACAGCAAAGGTGCCAGCGGGGAAAAGTAATGCTGGTTCTCACTGCCTCCTGGAACTCTTTCAAATGCCCCAGACAATTTGGCCCTCTCTGCTTTCCTGCGGACTCCATCCTCAAAAGCTCCTGTTTTCGATTTCGGCAACCTCCAGAGCAAAAAAGACAAACGTCCAGCTTTTGCTGCCACAGCAAAGGTTCCAGCGGGGAAAAGTGATGCTGGTCGTCATTGCCTCCTGGAAACTCTTCAAATGCCCCAGACAATTTGGCCCTCTCTGCTTTCCTGCGGACTCCATCCTCAAAAGCACCTGTTTTCGCTTTCGGCATCCTCCGGAGCAAAAAAGACAAACGTCCAGCTTTTGCTGCCACAGCAAAGGTGCCAGCGGGGAAAAGTGATGCTGGTCCTCATTGCCTCCTGGAACCTCTTCAAATGCCACAGACAATTTGGCCCTCTCTGCTTTCCTGCGGACTCCATCCTCAAAAGCACCTGTTTTCGCTTTCGGCGGTCTTTAGAGCAAAAAAGACAAACGTCCAGCTTTTGCTGCCACAGCAAAGGTGCCAGCGGGGAAAAGTGATGCTGGTCCTCACTGCCTCCTGAAACCCCTTAAAATGCCACAGACAATTTGGCCCTCTCTGCTTTCCTGCGGACTCCATCCTCAAAAGCACCTTTTTTCGCTTTCGGCAACCTCCGGAGCAAAAAAGACAAACGTCCAGCTTTTGCTGCCACAGCAAAGGTGCCAGCGGGGAAAAGTGATGCTGGTCCTCATTGCCTCCTGGAACCTCTTCAAATGCCACAGACAATTTGGCCCTCTCTGCTTTCCTGCGGACTCCATCCTCAAAAGCACCTTTTTTCGCTTTCGGCAACCTCCAGAGCAAAAAAGAAAAACGTCCAGCTTTTGCTGCCACAGCAAAGGTGCCAGCGCGGAAAAGTGATGCTGGTCCTCACTGCCTCCTGAAACCCCTTTAAATGCCACAGACAATTTGGCCCTCTCTGCTTTCCTGCGGACTCCATCCTCAAAAGCACCTGTTTTCACTTTCGGCGCCCTCCGGAGCAAAAAAGACAAACGTCCAGCTTTTGCTGCCACAGCAAAGGTGCCAGCGGAGAAAAGTAATGCTGGTTCTCACTGCCTCCTGAAACCCCTTCAAATGCCACAGACAATTTGGCCCTCTCTGCTTTCCTGCGGACTCTATCCTCAAAAGCACCTGTTTTCGATTTCGGCAGCCTCCGGAGCAAAAAAGACAAAGGTCCAGCTTTTGCTGCCACAGCAAAGGTGCCAGCGGGGAAAAGTGATGCTGGTCCTCATTGCCTCCTGGAACCTCTTCAAATGCCTCAGACAATTTGGCCCTCTCTGCTTTCCTGCGGACTCCATCCTCAAAAGCACCTTTTTTCGCTTTCGGCAACCTCCAGAGCAAAAAAGACAAACGTCCAGCTTTTGCTGCCACAGCAAAGGTGCCAGCGGGGAAAAGTGATGCTGGTCCTCACTGCCTCCTGAAACCCCTTTAAATGCCACAGACAATTTGGCCCTCTCTGCTTTCCTGCGGAATCCATCCTCAAAAGCACCTGTTTCCGCTTTCGGTGGTCTTTAGAGAAAAAAAGAAAAACGTCCAGCTTTTGCCCCCACAGCAAAGGTGCCAGCGGGGAAAAGTGATGCTGGTTCTCACTGTCTCCTGGAACCCTTTCAAATGCCACAGACAATTTGGCCCTCTCTGCTTTCCTGCAGACTCCATCCTCAAAAGCACCTTTTTTCGCTTTCGGCAACCTCCGGAGCAAAAAAGACAAACGTCCAGCTTATGCTGCCACAGCAAAGGTGCCAGCGGGGAAAAGTAATGCTGGTTCTCACTGCCTCCTGGAACCCTTTCAAATGCCCCAGACAATTTGGCCCTCTCTGCTTTATAGCGGACTCTATCCTCAAAAGCACCTGTTTTCGATTTAGGCAGTCTCCGGAGCAAAAAAGACAAACGTCCAGCTTTTGCTGCCACAGCAAAGGTGCCAGCGGGGAAAAGTGATGCTGGTCCTCATTGCCTCCTGGAACCTCTTCAAATGCCACAGACAATTTGGCACTCTCTGCTTTCCTGCGGACTCCATCCTCAAAAGCGCTTTTTTTCGCTTTCGGCAACCTCAGGAGCAAAAAAGACAAACGTCCAGCTTTTGCTGCCAAAGCAAAGGTGCCAGCGGGGAAAAGTGATGCTGGTTCTCACTGCCTCCTGGAACCTCTTCAAATGCCACAGACAATTTGGCCCTCTCTGCTTTCCTGCGGACTCCATCCTCAAAAGCACCTTTTTTCACTTTCGGCGCCTCCGGTGGTAAAAAGACAAACGTCCAGCTTTTGCTGCCACAGCAAAGGTGCCAGCGGGGAAAAGTAATGCTGGTTCTCACTGCCTCCTGGAACTCTTTCAAATGCCCCAGACAATTTGGCCCTCTCTGCTTTCCTGCGGACTCCATCCTCAAAAGCTCCTGTTTTCGATTTCGGCAACCTCCAGAGCAAAAAAGACAAACGTCCAGCTTTTGCTGCCACAGCAAAGGTTCCAGCGGGGAAAAGTGATGCTGGTCGTCATTGCCTCCTGGAAACTCTTCAAATGCCCCAGACAATTTGGCCCTCTCTGCTTTCCTGCGGACTCCATCCTCAAAAGCACCTGTTTTCGCTTTCGGCATCCTCCGGAGCAAAAAAGACAAACGTCCAGCTTTTGCTGCCACAGCAAAGGTGCCAGCGGGGAAAAGTGATGCTGGTCCTCATTGCCTCCTGGAACCTCTTCAAATGCCACAGACAATTTGGCCCTCTCTGCTTTCCTGCGGACTCCATCCTCAAAAGCACCTGTTTTCGCTTTCGGCGGTCTTTAGAGCAAAAAAGACAAACGTCCAGCTTTTGCTGCCACAGCAAAGGTGCCAGCGGGGAAAAGTGATGCTGGTCCTCACTGCCTCCTGAAACCCCTTAAAATGCCACAGACAATTTGGCCCTCTCTGCTTTCCTGCGGACTCCATCCTCAAAAGCACCTTTTTTCGCTTTCGGCAACCTCCGGAGCAAAAAAGACAAACGTCCAGCTTTTGCTGCCACAGCAAAGGTGCCAGCGGGGAAAAGTGATGCTGGTCCTCATTGCCTCCTGGAACCTCTTCAAATGCCACAGACAATTTGGCCCTCTCTGCTTTCCTGCGGACTCCATCCTCAAAAGCACCTTTTTTCGCTTTCGGCAACCTCCAGAGCAAAAAAGAAAAACGTCCAGCTTTTGCTGCCACAGCAAAGGTGCCAGCGCGGAAAAGTGATGCTGGTCCTCACTGCCTCCTGAAACCCCTTTAAATGCCACAGACAATTTGGCCCTCTCTGCTTTCCTGCGGACTCCATCCTCAAAAGCACCTGTTTTCACTTTCGGCGCCCTCCGGAGCAAAAAAGACAAACGTCCAGCTTTTGCTGCCACAGCAAAGGTGCCAGCGGAGAAAAGTAATGCTGGTTCTCACTGCCTCCTGGAACCCTTTCAAATACCACAGACAATTTGGCCCTCTCTGGTTTACTGCGGACTCTATCCTCAAAAGCACCTGTTTTCGATTTCGGCAGCCTCCGGAGCAAAAAAGACAAAGGTCCAGCTTTTGCTGCCACAGCAAAGGTGCCAGCGGGGAAAAGTGATGCTGGTCCTCATTGCCTCCTGGAACCTCTTCAAATGCCTCAGACAATTTGGCACTCTCTGCTTTCCTGCGGACTCCATCCTCAAAAACACCTTTTTTCGCTTTCGGGAACCCCTGGGCAAAAAAAAAAAACGTCCAGCTTTTGCTGCCACAGCAAAGGTGCCAGCGGGGAAAAGTAATGCTGGTTCTCACTGCCTCCTGGAACTCTTTCAAATGCCACAGACAATTTGGCCCTCTCTGCTTTCCTGCGGACTCCATCCTCAAAAGCACCTGTTTTCGCTTTCGGCAACCTCCGGAGCAAAAAAGACAATCGTCCAGCTTTTGCTGCCACAGCAAAGGTGCCAGCAGGGAAAAGTAATGCTGGTCCTCATTGCCTCCTGGAACCTCTTCAAATGCCACAGACAATTTGGCCCTCTCTGCTTTCCTGCGGACTCCATCCTCAAAAGCACCTGTTTTCGCTTTCGGCAGCCTCCGGAGCAAAAAAGACAAAAGTCCAGCTTTTGCTGCCACAGCAAAGGTGCCAGCGGGGAAAAGTGATGCTGGTCCTCATTGCCTCCTGGAACCTCTTCAAATGCCACAGACAATTTGGCACTCTCTGCTTTCCTGCAGACTCCATCCTCAAAAGCACCTTTTTTCGCTTTCTGCAACCTCCGGAGCAAAAAACACAAACGTCCAGCTTTTGCTGCCACAGCAAAGGTGCCAGCGGGGAAAAGTGATGCTGGTCCTCACTGCCTCCTGAAACCCCTTTAAATGCCACAGACAATTTGGCCCTCTCTGCTTTCCTGCGGACTCCATCCTCAAAAGCACCTGTTTTCGCTTTCGGCGGTCTTTAGAGCAAAAAAGACAAACGTCCAGCTTTTGCTGCCACAGCAAAGGTGCCAGCGGGGAAAAGTAATGCTGGTTCTCACTGCCTCCTGGAACCTCTTCAAATGCCACAGACAATTTGGCCCTCTCTGCTTTCCTGCGGACTCTATCCTCAAAAGCACCTTTTTTTACTTTCGGCGCCTCCGGTGGTAAAAAGACAAACGTCCAGCTTTTGCTGCCACAGCAAAGGTGCCAGCGGGGAAAAGTAATGCTGGTTCTCACTGCCTCCTGGAACTCTTTCAAATGCCACAGACAATTTGGCCCTCTCTGCTTTCCTGCGGACTCCATCCTCAAAAGCTCCTGTTTTCGATTTCGGCAACCTCCAGAGCAAAAAAGACAAACGTCCAGCTTTTGCTGCCACAGCAAAGGTTCCAGCGGGGAAAAGTGATGCTGGTCCTCATTGCCTCCTGGAAACTCTTCAAATGCCCCAGACAATTTGGCCCTCTCTGCTTTCCTGCCGACTCCATCCTCAAAAGCACCTGTTTTCGCTTTCGGCATCCTCCGGAGCAAAAAAGACAAACGTCCAGCTTTTGCTGCCACAGAAAAGGTGCCAGCGGGGAAAAGTGATGCTGGTCCTCATTGCCTCCTGGAACCTCTTCAAATGCCCCAGACAATTTGGCCCTCTCTGCTTTCCTGCGGACTCCATCCTCAAAAGCACCTGTTTTCGCTTTCGGCAACCTCCAGAGCAAAAAAGACAAACGTCCAGCTTTTGCTGCCACAGCAAAGGTGCCAGCGGGGAAAAGTGATGCTGGTCCTCACTGCCTCCTGAAACCCCTTAAAATGCCACAGACAATTTGGCCCTCTCTGCTTTCCTGCGGACTCTATCCTCAAGAGCACCTGTTTTCGCTTTCGGCAACCTCAGGAGCAAAAAAGACAAACGTCCAGCTTTTGCTGCCAAAGCAAAGGTGCCAGCGGGGAAAAGTGATGCTGGTTCTCACTGCCTCCTGGAACCTCTTCAAATGCCACAGACAATTTGGCCCTCTCTGCTTTCCTGCGGACTCCATCCTCAAAAGCACCTTTTTTCACTTTCGGCGCCTCCGGTGGTAAAAAGACAAACGTCCAGCTTTTGCTGCCACAGCAAAGGTGCCAGCGGGGAAAAGTAATGCTGGTTCTCACTGCCTCCTGGAACTCTTTCAAATGCCCCAGACAATTTGGCCCTCTCTGCTTTCCTGCGGACTCCATCCTCAAAAGCTCCTGTTTTCGATTTCGGCAACCTCCAGAGCAAAAAAGACAAACGTCCAGCTTTTGCTGCCACAGCAAAGGTTCCAGCGGGGAAAAGTGATGCTGGTCGTCATTGCCTCCTGGAAACTCTTCAAATGCCCCAGACAATTTGGCCCTCTCTGCTTTCCTGCGGACTCCATCCTCAAAAGCACCTGTTTTCGCTTTCGGCATCCTCCGGAGCAAAAAAGACAAACGTCCAGCTTTTGCTGCCACAGCAAAGGTGCCAGCGGGGAAAAGTGATGCTGGTCCTCATTGCCTCCTGGAACCTCTTCAAATGCCACAGACAATTTGGCCCTCTCTGCTTTCCTGCGGACTCCATCCTCAAAAGCACCTGTTTTCGCTTTCGGCGGTCTTTAGAGCAAAAAAGACAAACGTCCAGCTTTTGCTGCCACAGCAAAGGTGCCAGCGGGGAAAAGTGATGCTGGTCCTCACTGCCTCCTGAAACCCCTTAAAATGCCACAGACAATTTGGCCCTCTCTGCTTTCCTGCGGACTCCATCCTCAAAAGCACCTTTTTTCGCTTTCGGCAACCTCCGGAGCAAAAAAGACAAACGTCCAGCTTTTGCTGCCACAGCAAAGGTGCCAGCGGGGAAAAGTGATGCTGGTCCTCATTGCCTCCTGGAACCTCTTCAAATGCCACAGACAATTTGGCCCTCTCTGCTTTCCTGCGGACTCCATCCTCAAAAGCACCTTTTTTCGCTTTCGGCAACCTCCAGAGCAAAAAAGAAAAACGTCCAGCTTTTGCTGCCACAGCAAAGGTGCCAGCGCGGAAAAGTGATGCTGGTCCTCACTGCCTCCTGAAACCCCTTTAAATGCCACAGACAATTTGGCCCTCTCTGCTTTCCTGCGGACTCCATCCTCAAAAGCACCTGTTTTCACTTTCGGCGCCCTCCGGAGCAAAAAAGACAAACGTCCAGCTTTTGCTGCCACAGCAAAGGTGCCAGCGGAGAAAAGTAATGCTGGTTCTCACTGCCTCCTGAAACCCCTTCAAATGCCACAGACAATTTGGCCCTCTCTGCTTTCCTGCGGACTCTATCCTCAAAAGCACCTGTTTTCGATTTCGGCAGCCTCCGGAGCAAAAAAGACAAAGGTCCAGCTTTTGCTGCCACAGCAAAGGTGCCAGCGGGGAAAAGTGATGCTGGTCCTCATTGCCTCCTGGAACCTCTTCAAATGCCTCAGACAATTTGGCCCTCTCTGCTTTCCTGCGGACTCCATCCTCAAAAGCACCTTTTTTCGCTTTCGGCAACCTCCAGAGCAAAAAAGACAAACGTCCAGCTTTTGCTGCCACAGCAAAGGTGCCAGCGGGGAAAAGTGATGCTGGTCCTCACTGCCTCCTGAAACCCCTTTAAATGCCACAGACAATTTGGCCCTCTCTGCTTTCCTGCGGAATCCATCCTCAAAAGCACCTGTTTCCGCTTTCGGTGGTCTTTAGAGAAAAAAAGAAAAACGTCCAGCTTTTGCCCCCACAGCAAAGGTGCCAGCGGGGAAAAGTGATGCTGGTTCTCACTGTCTCCTGGAACCCTTTCAAATGCCACAGACAATTTGGCCCTCTCTGCTTTCCTGCAGACTCCATCCTCAAAAGCACCTTTTTTCGCTTTCGGCAACCTCCGGAGCAAAAAAGACAAACGTCCAGCTTATGCTGCCACAGCAAAGGTGCCAGCGGGGAAAAGTAATGCTGGTTCTCACTGCCTCCTGGAACCCTTTCAAATGCCCCAGACAATTTGGCCCTCTCTGCTTTATAGCGGACTCTATCCTCAAAAGCACCTGTTTTCGATTTAGGCAGTCTCCGGAGCAAAAAAGACAAACGTCCAGCTTTTGCTGCCACAGCAAAGGTGCCAGCGGGGAAAAGTGATGCTGGTCCTCATTGCCTCCTGGAACCTCTTCAAATGCCACAGACAATTTGGCACTCTCTGCTTTCCTGCGGACTCCATCCTCAAAAGCGCTTTTTTTCGCTTTCGGCAACCTCAGGAGCAAAAAAGACAAACGTCCAGCTTTTGCTGCCAAAGCAAAGGTGCCAGCGGGGAAAAGTGATGCTGGTTCTCACTGCCTCCTGGAACCTCTTCAAATGCCACAGACAATTTGGCCCTCTCTGCTTTCCTGCGGACTCCATCCTCAAAAGCACCTTTTTTCACTTTCGGCGCCTCCGGTGGTAAAAAGACAAACGTCCAGCTTTTGCTGCCACAGCAAAGGTGCCAGCGGGGAAAAGTAATGCTGGTTCTCACTGCCTCCTGGAACTCTTTCAAATGCCCCAGACAATTTGGCCCTCTCTGCTTTCCTGCGGACTCCATCCTCAAAAGCTCCTGTTTTCGATTTCGGCAACCTCCAGAGCAAAAAAGACAAACGTCCAGCTTTTGCTGCCACAGCAAAGGTTCCAGCGGGGAAAAGTGATGCTGGTCGTCATTGCCTCCTGGAAACTCTTCAAATGCCCCAGACAATTTGGCCCTCTCTGCTTTCCTGCGGACTCCATCCTCAAAAGCACCTGTTTTCGCTTTCGGCATCCTCCGGAGCAAAAAAGACAAACGTCCAGCTTTTGCTGCCACAGCAAAGGTGCCAGCGGGGAAAAGTGATGCTGGTCCTCATTGCCTCCTGGAACCTCTTCAAATGCCACAGACAATTTGGCCCTCTCTGCTTTCCTGCGGACTCCATCCTCAAAAGCACCTGTTTTCGCTTTCGGCGGTCTTTAGAGCAAAAAAGACAAACGTCCAGCTTTTGCTGCCACAGCAAAGGTGCCAGCGGGGAAAAGTGATGCTGGTCCTCACTGCCTCCTGAAACCCCTTAAAATGCCACAGACAATTTGGCCCTCTCTGCTTTCCTGCGGACTCCATCCTCAAAAGCACCTTTTTTCGCTTTCGGCAACCTCCGGAGCAAAAAAGACAAACGTCCAGCTTTTGCTGCCACAGCAAAGGTGCCAGCGGGGAAAAGTGATGCTGGTCCTCATTGCCTCCTGGAACCTCTTCAAATGCCACAGACAATTTGGCCCTCTCTGCTTTCCTGCGGACTCCATCCTCAAAAGCACCTTTTTTCGCTTTCGGCAACCTCCAGAGCAAAAAAGAAAAACGTCCAGCTTTTGCTGCCACAGCAAAGGTGCCAGCGCGGAAAAGTGATGCTGGTCCTCACTGCCTCCTGAAACCCCTTTAAATGCCACAGACAATTTGGCCCTCTCTGCTTTCCTGCGGACTCCATCCTCAAAAGCACCTGTTTTCACTTTCGGCGCCCTCCGGAGCAAAAAAGACAAACGTCCAGCTTTTGCTGCCACAGCAAAGGTGCCAGCGGAGAAAAGTAATGCTGGTTCTCACTGCCTCCTGGAACCCTTTCAAATACCACAGACAATTTGGCCCTCTCTGGTTTACTGCGGACTCTATCCTCAAAAGCACCTGTTTTCGATTTCGGCAGCCTCCGGAGCAAAAAAGACAAAGGTCCAGCTTTTGCTGCCACAGCAAAGGTGCCAGCGGGGAAAAGTGATGCTGGTCCTCATTGCCTCCTGGAACCTCTTCAAATGCCTCAGACAATTTGGCACTCTCTGCTTTCCTGCGGACTCCATCCTCAAAAACACCTTTTTTCGCTTTCGGGAACCCCTGGGCAAAAAAAAAAAACGTCCAGCTTTTGCTGCCACAGCAAAGGTGCCAGCGGGGAAAAGTAATGCTGGTTCTCACTGCCTCCTGGAACTCTTTCAAATGCCACAGACAATTTGGCCCTCTCTGCTTTCCTGCGGACTCCATCCTCAAAAGCACCTGTTTTCGCTTTCGGCAACCTCCGGAGCAAAAAAGACAATCGTCCAGCTTTTGCTGCCACAGCAAAGGTGCCAGCAGGGAAAAGTAATGCTGGTCCTCATTGCCTCCTGGAACCTCTTCAAATGCCACAGACAATTTGGCCCTCTCTGCTTTCCTGCGGACTCCATCCTCAAAAGCACCTGTTTTCGCTTTCGGCAGCCTCCGGAGCAAAAAAGACAAAAGTCCAGCTTTTGCTGCCACAGCAAAGGTGCCAGCGGGGAAAAGTGATGCTGGTCCTCATTGCCTCCTGGAACCTCTTCAAATGCCACAGACAATTTGGCACTCTCTGCTTTCCTGCAGACTCCATCCTCAAAAGCACCTTTTTTCGCTTTCTGCAACCTCCGGAGCAAAAAACACAAACGTCCAGCTTTTGCTGCCACAGCAAAGGTGCCAGCGGGGAAAAGTGATGCTGGTCCTCACTGCCTCCTGAAACCCCTTTAAATGCCACAGACAATTTGGCCCTCTCTGCTTTCCTGCGGACTCCATCCTCAAAAGCACCTGTTTTCGCTTTCGGCGGTCTTTAGAGCAAAAAAGACAAACGTCCAGCTTTTGCTGCCACAGCAAAGGTGCCAGCGGGGAAAAGTAATGCTGGTTCTCACTGCCTCCTGGAACCTCTTCAAATGCCACAGACAATTTGGCCCTCTCTGCTTTCCTGCGGACTCTATCCTCAAAAGCACCTTTTTTTACTTTCGGCGCCTCCGGTGGTAAAAAGACAAACGTCCAGCTTTTGCTGCCACAGAAAAGGTGCCAGCGGGGAAAAGTGATGCTGGTCCTCATTGCCTCCTGGAACCTCTTCAAATGCCCCAGACAATTTGGCCCTCTCTGCTTTCCTGCGGACTCCATCCTCAAAAGCACCTGTTTTCGCTTTCGGCAACCTCCAGAGCAAAAAAGACAAACGTCCAGCTTTTGCTGCCACAGCAAAGGTGCCAGCGGGGAAAAGTGATGCTGGTCCTCACTGCCTCCTGAAACCCCTTCAAATGCCACAGACAATTTGGCCCTCTCTGCTTTCCTGCGGACTCTATCCTCAAGAGCACCTGTTTTCGCTTTCGGCGGTCTTTGGAGCAAAAAAGACAAACGTCCAGCTTTTGCTGCCACAGCAAAGGTGCCAGCGGGGAAAAGTGATGCTGGTCCTCATTGCCTCCTGGAACCTCTTCAAATGCCCCAGACAATGTGGCCCTCTCTGCTTTCCTGCGGACTCCATCCTCAAAAGCACCTGTTTTCGCTTTCGGCAACCTCCAGAGCAAAAAAGACAAACGTCCAGCTTTTGCTGCCACAGCAAAGGTGCCAGCGGGGAAAAGTGATGCTGGTCCTCATTGCCTCCTGGAACCTCTTCAAATGCCACAGACAATTTAGCCCTCTCTGCTTTCCTGCGGACTCCATCCTCAAAAGCACCTGTTTTCGCTTTCGGAAGCCTCCGGAGCAAAAAAGACAAAAGTCCAGCTTTTGCTGCCACAGCAAAGGTGCCAGCGGGCAAAAGTGATGCTGGTCCTCATTGCCTCCTGGAACCTCTTCAAATGCCACAGACAATTTGGCACTCTCTTCTTTCCTGCGGACTCCATCCTCAAAAGCACCTTTTTTCGCTTTCGGCAACCTCCAGAGCAAAAAAGACAAACGTCCAGCTTTTGCTGCCACAGCAAAGGTGCCAGCGGGGAAAAGTGATGCTGGTCCTCACTGCCTCCTGAAACCCCTTTAAATGCCACAGACAATTTGGCCCTCTCTGCTTTCCTGCGGAATCCATCCTCAAAAGCACCTGTTTCCGCTTTCGGTGGTCTTTAGAGCAAAAAAGAAAAACGTCCAGCTTTTGCCCCCACAGCAAAGGTGCCAGCGGGGAAAAGTGATGCTGGTTCTCACTGTCTCCTGGAACCCTTTCAAATGCCACAGACAATTTGGCCCTCTCTGCTTTCCTGCAGACTCCATCCTCAAAAGCACCTTTTTTCGCTTTCGGCAACCTCCGGAGCAAAAAAGACAAACGTCCAGCTTATGCTGCCACAGCAAAGGTGCCAGCAAGGAAAAGTAATGCTGGTTCTCACTGCCTCCTGGAACCCTTTCAAATGCCCCAGACAATTTGGCCCTCTCTGCTTTACTGCGGACTCTATCCTCAAAAGCACCTGTTTTCGATTTAGGCAGTCTCCGGAGCAAAAAAGACAAACGTCCAGCTTTTGCTGCCACAGCAAAGGTGCCAGCGGGGAAAAGTGATGCTGGTCCTCATTGCCTCCTGGAACCTCTTCAAATGCCACAGACAATTTGGCACTCTCTGCTTTCCTGCGGACTCCATCCTCAAAAGCGCTTTTTTTCGCTTTCGGCAACCTCAGGAGCAAAAAAGACAAACGTCCAGCTTTTGCTGCCAAAGCAAAGGTGCCAGCGGGGAAAAGTGATGCTGGTTCTCACTGCCTCCTGGAACCTCTTCAAATGCCACAGACAATTTGGCCCTCTCTGCTTTCCTGCGGACTCCATCCTCAAAAGCACCTTTTTTCACTTTCGGCGCCTCCGGTGGTAAAAAGACAAACGTCCAGCTTTTGCTGCCACAGCAAAGGTGCCAGCGGGGAAAAGTAATGCTGGTTCTCACTGCCTCCTGGAACTCTTTCAAATGCCCCAGACAATTTGGCCCTCTCTGCTTTCCTGCGGACTCCATCCTCAAAAGCTCCTGTTTTCGATTTCGGCAACCTCCAGAGCAAAAAAGACAAACGTCCAGCTTTTGCTGCCACAGCAAAGGTTCCAGCGGGGAAAAGTGATGCTGGTCGTCATTGCCTCCTGGAAACTCTTCAAATGCCCCAGACAATTTGGCCCTCTCTGCTTTCCTGCGGACTCCATCCTCAAAAGCACCTGTTTTCGCTTTCGGCATCCTCCGGAGCAAAAAAGACAAACGTCCAGCTTTTGCTGCCACAGCAAAGGTGCCAGCGGGGAAAAGTGATGCTGGTCCTCATTGCCTCCTGGAACCTCTTCAAATGCCACAGACAATTTGGCCCTCTCTGCTTTCCTGCGGACTCCATCCTCAAAAGCACCTGTTTTCGCTTTCGGCGGTCTTTAGAGCAAAAAAGACAAACGTCCAGCTTTTGCTGCCACAGCAAAGGTGCCAGCGGGGAAAAGTGATGCTGGTCCTCACTGCCTCCTGAAACCCCTTAAAATGCCACAGACAATTTGGCCCTCTCTGCTTTCCTGCGGACTCCATCCTCAAAAGCACCTTTTTTCGCTTTCGGCAACCTCCGGAGCAAAAAAGACAAACGTCCAGCTTTTGCTGCCACAGCAAAGGTGCCAGCGGGGAAAAGTGATGCTGGTCCTCATTGCCTCCTGGAACCTCTTCAAATGCCACAGACAATTTGGCCCTCTCTGCTTTCCTGCGGACTCCATCCTCAAAAGCACCTTTTTTCGCTTTCGGCAACCTCCAGAGCAAAAAAGAAAAACGTCCAGCTTTTGCTGCCACAGCAAAGGTGCCAGCGCGGAAAAGTGATGCTGGTCCTCACTGCCTCCTGAAACCCCTTTAAATGCCACAGACAATTTGGCCCTCTCTGCTTTCCTGCGGACTCCATCCTCAAAAGCACCTGTTTTCACTTTCGGCGCCCTCCGGAGCAAAAAAGACAAACGTCCAGCTTTTGCTGCCACAGCAAAGGTGCCAGCGGAGAAAAGTAATGCTGGTTCTCACTGCCTCCTGAAACCCCTTCAAATGCCACAGACAATTTGGCCCTCTCTGCTTTCCTGCGGACTCTATCCTCAAAAGCACCTGTTTTCGATTTCGGCAGCCTCCGGAGCAAAAAAGACAAAGGTCCAGCTTTTGCTGCCACAGCAAAGGTGCCAGCGGGGAAAAGTGATGCTGGTCCTCATTGCCTCCTGGAACCTCTTCAAATGCCTCAGACAATTTGGCCCTCTCTGCTTTCCTGCGGACTCCATCCTCAAAAGCACCTTTTTTCGCTTTCGGCAACCTCCAGAGCAAAAAAGACAAACGTCCAGCTTTTGCTGCCACAGCAAAGGTGCCAGCGGGGAAAAGTGATGCTGGTCCTCACTGCCTCCTGAAACCCCTTTAAATGCCACAGACAATTTGGCCCTCTCTGCTTTCCTGCGGAATCCATCCTCAAAAGCACCTGTTTCCGCTTTCGGTGGTCTTTAGAGCAAAAAAGAAAAACGTCCAGCTTTTGCCCCCACAGCAAAGGTGCCAGCGGGGAAAAGTGATGCTGGTTCTCACTGTCTCCTGGAACCCTTTCAAATGCCACAGACAATTTGGCCCTCTCTGCTTTCCTGCAGACTCCATCCTCAAAAGCACCTTTTTTCGCTTTCGGCAACCTCCGGAGCAAAAAAGACAAACGTCCAGCTTATGCTGCCACAGCAAAGGTGCCAGCGGGGAAAAGTAATGCTGGTTCTCACTGCCTCCTGGAACCCTTTCAAATGCCCCAGACAATTTGGCCCTCTCTGCTTTACTGCGGACTCTATCCTCAAAAGCACCTGTTTTCGATTTAGGCAGTCTCCGGAGCAAAAAAGACAAACGTCCAGCTTTTGCTGCCACAGCAAAGGTGCCAGCGGGGAAAAGTGATGCTGGTCCTCATTGCCTCCTGGAACCTCTTCAAATGCCACAGACAATTTGGCACTCTCTGCTTTCCTGCGGACTCCATCCTCAAAAGCGCTTTTTTTCGCTTTCGGCAACCTCAGGAGCAAAAAAGACAAACGTCCAGCTTTTGCTGCCAAAGCAAAGGTGCCAGCGGGGAAAAGTGATGCTGGTTCTCACTGCCTCCTGGAACCTCTTCAAATGCCACAGACAATTTGGCCCTCTCTGCTTTCCTGCGGACTCCATCCTCAAAAGCACCTTTTTTCACTTTCGGCGCCTCCGGTGGTAAAAAGACAAACGTCCAGCTTTTGCTGCCACAGCAAAGGTGCCAGCGGGGAAAAGTAATGCTGGTTCTCACTGCCTCCTGGAACTCTTTCAAATGCCCCAGACAATTTGGCCCTCTCTGCTTTCCTGCGGACTCCATCCTCAAAAGCTCCTGTTTTCGATTTCGGCAACCTCCAGAGCAAAAAAGACAAACGTCCAGCTTTTGCTGCCACAGCAAAGGTTCCAGCGGGGAAAAGTGATGCTGGTCGTCATTGCCTCCTGGAAACTCTTCAAATGCCCCAGACAATTTGGCCCTCTCTGCTTTCCTGCGGACTCCATCCTCAAAAGCACCTGTTTTCGCTTTCGGCATCCTCCGGAGCAAAAAAGACAAACGTCCAGCTTTTGCTGCCACAGCAAAGGTGCCAGCGGGGAAAAGTGATGCTGGTCCTCATTGCCTCCTGGAACCTCTTCAAATGCCACAGACAATTTGGCCCTCTCTGCTTTCCTGCGGACTCCATCCTCAAAAGCACCTGTTTTCGCTTTTGGCGGTCTTTAGAGCAAAAAAGACAAACGTCCAGCTTTTGCTGCCACAGCAAAGGTGCCAGCGCGGAAAAGTGATGCTGGTCCTCACTGCCTCCTGAAACCCCTTAAAATGCCACAGACAATTTGGCCCTCTCTGCTTTCCTGCGGACTCCATCCTCAAAAGCACCTTTTTTCGCTTTCGGCAACCTCCGGAGCAAAAAAGACAAACGTCCAGCTTTTGCTGCCACAGCAAAGGTGCCAGCGGGGAAAAGTGATGCTGGTCCTCATTGCCTCCTGGAACCTCTTCAAATGCCACAGACAATTTGGCCCTCTCTGCTTTCCTGCGGACTCCATCCTCAAAAGCACCTTTTTTCGCTTTCGGCAACCTCCAGAGCAAAAAAGAAAAACGTCCAGCTTTTGCTGCCACAGCAAAGGTGCCAGCGCGGAAAAGTGATGCTGGTCCTCACTGCCTCCTGAAACCCCTTTAAATGCCACAGACAATTTGGCCCTCTCTGCTTTCCTGCGGACTCCATCCTCAAAAGCACCTGTTTTCACTTTCGGCGCCCTCCGGAGCAAAAAAGACAAACGTCCAGCTTTTGCTGCCACAGCAAAGGTGCCAGCGGAGAAAAGTAATGCTGGTTCTCACTGCCTCCTGGAACCCTTTCAAATACCACAGACAATTTGGCCCTCTCTGCTTTCCTGCGGACTCTATCCTCAAAAGCACCTGTTTTCGATTTCGGCAGCCTCCGGAGCAAAAAAGACAAAGGTCCAGCTTTTGCTGCCACAGCAAAGGTGCCAGCGGGGAAAAGTGATGCTGGTCCTCATTGCCTCCTGGAACCTCTTCAAATGCCTCAGACAATTTGGCACTCTCTGCTTTCCTGCGGACTCCATCCTCAAAAACACCTTTTTTCGCTTTCGGGAACCCCTGGGCAAAAAAAAAAAACGTCCAGCTTTTGCTGCCACAGCAAAGGTGCCAGCGGGGAAAAGTAATGCTGGTTCTCACTGCCTCCTGGAACTCTTTCAAATGCCACAGACAATTTGGCCCTCTCTGCTTTCCTGCGGACTCCATCCTCAAAAGCACCTGTTTTCGCTTTCGGCAACCTCCGGAGCAAAAAAGACAATCGTCCAGCTTTTGCTGCCACAGCAAAGGTGCCAGCAGGGAAAAGTAATGCTGGTCCTCATTGCCTCCTGGAACCTCTTCAAATGCCACAGACAATTTGGCCCTCTCTGCTTTCCTGCGGACTCCATCCTCAAAAGCACCTGTTTTCGCTTTCGGCAGCCTCCGGAGCAAAAAAGACAAAAGTCCAGCTTTTGCTGCCACAGCAAAGGTGCCAGCGGGGAAAAGTGATGCTGGTCCTCATTGCCTCCTGGAACCTCTTCAAATGCCACAGACAATTTGGCACTCTCTGCTTTCCTGCAGACTCCATCCTCAAAAGCACCTTTTTTCGCTTTCTGCAACCTCCGGAGCAAAAAACACAAACGTCCAGCTTTTGCTGCCACAGCAAAGGTGCCAGCGGCGAAAAGTGATGCTGGTCCTCACTGCCTCCTGAAACCCCTTTAAATGCCACAGACAATTTGGCCCTCTCTGCTTTCCTGCGGACTCCATCCTCAAAAGCACCTGTTTTCGCTTTCGGCGGTCTTTAGAGCAAAAAAGAAAAACGTCCAGCTTTTGCTGCCACAGCAAAGGTGCCAGCGGGGAAAAGTGATGCTGGTTCTCACTGTCTCCTGGAACCTCTTCAAATGCCCCAGACAATTTGGCCCTCTCTGCTTTCCTGCAGACTCCATCCTCAAAAGAACCTTTTTTCGCTTTCGGCAGCCTCTGGAGCAAAAAAGAAAAACGTCCAGCTTTTGCTGCCACAGCAAAGGTGCCAGCGGAGAAAAGTAATGCTGGTTCTCACTGCCTCCTGGAACCCTTTCAAATGCCACAGACAATTTGGCCCTCTCTGCTTTCCTGCGGACTCCATCCTCAAAAGCACCTTTTTTCACTTTCGGCGCCCTCTGGTGGTAAAAAGACAAACGTCCAGCTTTTGCTGCCACAGCAAAGGTGCCAGCGGGGAAAAGTGATGCTGGTTCTCACTGCCTCCTGGAACCTCTTCAAATGCCACAGACAATTTGGCACTCTCTGCTTTCCTGCAGACTCCATCCTCAAAAGCACCTGTTTTCGCTTTCGGCAGCCTCCGGAGCAAAATAGACAAACGTCCAGCTTTTGCTGCCACAGCAAAGGTGCCAGCGGGGAAAAGTAATGCTGGTTCTCACTGCCTCCTGGAACCCTTTCAAATGCCACAGACAATTTGGCCCTCTCTGCTTTCCTGCGGACTCCATCCTCAAAAGCACCTTTTTTCGCTTTCGGCAACCTCCGGAGCAAAAAAGACAAACTTCCAGCTTTTGCTGCCACAGCAAAGGTGCCAGCGGGGAAAAGTAATGCTGGTTCTCACTGCCTCCTGGAACCTCTTCAAATGCCCCAGACAATTTGGCACTCTCTGCTTTCCTGCGGACTCCATCCTCAAAAGCACCTTTTTTCGCTTTCGGGAACCCCTGGAGCAAAAAAGACAAACGTCCAGCTTTTGCTGCCACAGCAAAGGTGCCAGCGGGGAAAAGTAATGCTGGTTCTCACTGCCTCCTGGAACCTCTTCAAATGCCACAGACAATTTGGCACTCTCTGCTTTCCTGCAGACTCCATCCTCAAAAGCACCTGTTTTCGCTTTCGGCAGCCTCCGGAGCAAAAAAGACAAAAGTCCAGCTTTTGCTGCCACAGCAAAGGTGCCAGCGGGGAAAAGTGATGCTGGTCCTCATTGCCTCCTGGAACCTCTTCAAATGCCCCAGACAATTTGGCCCTCTCTGCTTTCCTGCGGACTCCATCCTCAAAAGCACCTTTTTTCACTTTCGGCGCCCTCTGGTGGTAAAAAGACAAAGGTCCAGCTTTTGCTGCCACAGCAAAGGTGCCAGCGGGGAAAAGTAATGCTGGTTCTCACTGCCTCCTGGAACTCTTTCAAATGCCACAGACAATTTGGCCCTCTCTGCTTTCCTGCGGACTCCATCCTCAAAAGCACCTGTTTTCGCTTTCGGCAACCTCCAGAGCAAAAAAGACAAACGTCCAGCTTTTGCTGCCACAGCAAAGGTGCCAGCGGGGAAAAGTGATGCTGGTACTCACTGCCTCCTGAAACCCCTTTAAATGCCACAGACAATTTGGCCCTCTCTGCTTTCCTGCGGACTCCATCCTCAAAAGCACCTGTTTTCGCTTTCGGCGGTCTTTAGAGCAAAAAAGACAAACGTCCAGCTTTTGCTGCCACAGCAAAGGTGCCAGCGGGGAAAAGTAATGCTGGTTCTCACTGCCTCCTGGAACCTCTTCAAATGCCACAGACAATTTGGCCCTCTCTGCTTTCCTGCGGACTCTATCCTCAAAAGCACCTTTTTTCACTTTCGGCGCCTCCGGTGGTAAAAAGACAAACGTCCAGCTTTTGCTGCCACAGCAAAGGTGCCAGCGGGGAAAAGTAATGCTGGTTCTCACTGCCTCCTGGAACTCTTTCAAATGCCACAGACAATTTGGCCCTCTCTGCTTTCCTGCGGACTCCATCCTCAAAAGCTCCTGTTTTCGATTTCGGCAACCTCCAGAGCAAAAAAGACAAACGTCCAGCTTTTGCTGCCACAGCAAAGGTTCCAGCGGAGAAAAGTGATGCTGGTCCTCACTGCCTCCTGAAACCCCTTAAAATGCCACAGACAATTTGGCCCTCTCTGCTTTCCTGCGGACTCTATCCTCAAGAGCACCTGTTTTCGCTTTCGGCGGTCTTTGGAGCAAAAAAGACAAACGTCCAGCTTTTGCTGCCACAGCAAAGGTGCCAGCAGGGAAAAGTGATGCTGGTCCTCATTGCCTCCTGGAACCTCTTCAAATGCCCCAGACAATGTGGCCCTCTCTGCTTTCCTGCGGACTCCATCCTCAAAAGCACCTGTTTTCGCTTTCGGCAACCTCCAGAGCAAAAAAGACAAACGTCCAGCTTTTGCTGCCACAGCAAAGGTGCCAGCGGGGAAAAGTGATGCTGGTCCTCATTGCCTCCTGGAACCTCTTCAAATGCCACAGACAATTTAGCCCTCTCTGCTTTCCTGCGGACTCCATCCTCAAAAGCACCTGTTTTCGCTTTCGGAAGCCTCCGGAGCAAAAAAGACAAAAGTCCAGCTTTTGCTGCCACAGCAAAGGTGCCAGCGGGCAAAAGTGATGCTGGTCCTCATTGCCTCCTGGAACCTCTTCAAATGCCACAGACAATTTGGCACTCTCTTCTTTCCTGCGGACTCCATCCTCAAAAGCACCTGTTTTCGATTTCGGCAACCTCCAGAGCAAAAAAGACAAACGTCCAGCTTTTGCTGCCACAGCAAAGGTGCCAGCGGGGAAAAGTGATGCTGGTCCTCACTGCCTCCTGAAACCCCTTTAAATGCCACAGACAATTTGGCCCTCTCTGCTTTCCTGCGGAATCCATCCTCAAAAGCACCTGTTTCCGCTTTCGGTGGTCTTTAGAGCAAAAAAGAAAAACGTCCAGCTTTTGCCCCCACAGCAAAGGTGCCAGCGGGGAAAAGTGATGCTGGTTCTCACTGTCTCCTGGAACCCTTTCAAATGCCACAGACAATTTGGCCCTCTCTGCTTTCCTGCAGACTCCATCCTCAAAAGCACCTTTTTTCGCTTTCGGCAACCTCCGGAACAAAAAAGACAAACGTCCAGCTTATGCTGCCACAGCAAAGGTGCCAGCGGGGAAAAGTAATGCTGGTTCTCACTGCCTCCTGGAACCCTTTCAAATGCCCCAGACAATTTGGCCCTCTCTGCTTTACTGCGGACTCTATCCTCAAAAGCACCTGTTTTCGATTTAGGCAGTCTCCGGAGCAAAAAAGACAAACGTCCAGCTTTTGCTGCCACAGCAAAGGTTCCAGCGGGGAAAAGTGATGCTGGTCCTCATTGCCTCCTGGAACCTCTTCAAATGCCACAGACAATTTGGCACTCTCTGCTTTCCTGCGGACTCCATCCTCAAAAGCGCTTTTTTTCGCTTTCGGCAACCTCAGGAGCAAAAAAGACAAACGTCCAGCTTTTGCTGCCAAAGCAAAGGTGCCAGCGGGGAAAAGTGATGCTGGTTCTCACTGCCTCCTGGAACCTCTTCAAATGCCACAGACAATTTGGCCCTCTCTGCTTTCCTGCGGACTCCATCCTCAAAAGCACCTTTTTTCACTTTCGGCGCCTCCGGTGGTAAAAAGACAAACGTCCAGCTTTTGCTGCCACAGCAAAGGTGCCAGCGGGGAAAAGTAATGCTGGTTCTCACTGCCTCCTGGAACTCTTTCAAATGCCCCAGACAATTTGGCCCTCTCTGCTTTCCTGCGGACTCCATCCTCAAAAGCTCCTGTTTTCGATTTCGGCAACCTCCAGAGCAAAAAAGACAAACGTCCAGCTTTTGCTGCCACAGCAAAGGTTCCAGCGGGGAAAAGTGATGCTGGTCGTCATTGCCTCCTGGAAACTCTTCAAATGCCCCAGACAATTTGGCCCTCTCTGCTTTCCTGCGGACTCCATCCTCAAAAGCACCTGTTTTCGCTTTCGGCATCCTCCGGAGCAAAAAAGACAAACGTCCAGCTTTTGCTGCCACAGCAAAGGTGCCAGCGGGGAAAAGTGATGCTGGTCCTCATTGCCTCCTGGAACCTCTTCAAATGCCACAGACAATTTGGCCCTCTCTGCTTTCCTGCGGACTCCATCCTCAAAAGCACCTGTTTTCGCTTTCGGCGGTCTTTAGAGCAAAAAAGACAAACGTCCAGCTTTTGCTGCCACAGCAAAGGTGCCAGCGGGGAAAAGTGATGCTGGTCCTCACTGCCTCCTGAAACCCCTTAAAATGCCACAGACAATTTGGCCCTCTCTGCTTTCCTGCGGACTCCATCCTCAAAAACACCTTTTTTCGCTTTCGGGAACCCCTGGGCAAAAAAAAAAAACGTCCAGCTTTTGCTGCCACAGCAAAGGTGCCAGCGGGGAAAAGTAATGCTGGTTCTCACTGCCTCCTGGAACTCTTTCAAATGCCACAGACAATTTGGCCCTCTCTGCTTTCCTGCGGACTCCATCCTCAAAAGCACCTGTTTTCGCTTTCGGCAACCTCCGGAGCAAAAAAGACAAACGTCCAGCTTTTGCTGCCACAGCAAAGGTGCCAGCAGGGAAAAGTAATGCTGGTCCTCATTGCCTCCTGGAACCTCTTCAAATGCCACAGACAATTTGGCCCTCTCTGCTTTCCTGCGGACTCCATCCTCAAAAGCACCTGTTTTCGCTTTCGGCAGCCTCCGGAGCAAAAAAGACAAAAGTCCAGCTTTTGCTGCCACAGCAAAGGTGCCAGCGGGGAAAAGTGATGCTGGTCCTCATTGCCTCCTGGAACCTCTTCAAATGCCACAGACAATTTGGCACTCTCTGCTTTCCTGCAGACTCCATCCTCAAAAGCACCTTTTTTCGCTTTCTGCAACCTCCGGAGCAAAAAACACAAACGTCCAGCTTTTGCTGCCACAGCAAAGGTGCCAGCGGCGAAAAGTGATGCTGGTCCTCACTGCCTCCTGAAACCCCTTTAAATGCCACAGACAATTTGGCCCTCTCTGCTTTCCTGCGGACTCCATCCTCAAAAGCACCTGTTTTCGCTTTCGGCGGTCTTTAGAGCAAAAAAGAAAAACGTCCAGCTTTTGCTGCCACAGCAAAGGTGCCAGCGGGGAAAAGTGATGCTGGTCCTCATTGCCTCCTGGAACCTCTTCAAATGCCCCAGACAATTTGGCACTCTCTGCTTTCCTGCGGACTCCATCCTCAAAAACACCTTTTTTCGCTTTCGGGAACCCCTGGGGCAAAAAAAAAAAAACGTCCAGCTTTTGCTGCCACAGCAAAGGTGCCAGCGGGGAAAAGTAATGCTGGTTCTCACTGCCTCCTGGAACTCTTTCAAATGCCACAGACAATTTGGCCCTCTCTGCTTTCCTGCGGACTCCATCCTCAAAAGCACCTGTTTTCGCTTTCGGCAACCTCCAGAGCAAAAAAGACAAACGTCCAGCTTTTGCTGCCACAGCAAAAGTGCCAGCGGGGAAAAGTGATGCTGGTCCTCATTGCCTCCTGGAACCTCCTCAAATGCCACAGACAATTTGGCACTCTCTGCTTTCCTGTAGACTCCATCCTCAAAAGCACCTTTTTTCGCTTTCGGCAACCTCCAGAGCAAAAAAGACAAACATCCAGCTTTTGCTGCCACAGCAAAGGTGCCAGCGGGCAAAAGTGATGCTGGTTCTCACTGCCTCCTGAAACCCCTTTAAATGCCACAGACAATTTGGCCCTCTCTGCTTTCCTGCGGACTCCATCCTCAAAAGCACCTGTTTTCGCTTTCGGCGGTCTTTAGAGTAAAAAAGACAAACGTCCAGCTTTTGCTGCCACAGCAAAGGTGCCAGCGGGGAAAAGTGATGCTGGTTCTCACTGTCTCCTGGAACCTCTTCAAATGCCCCAGACAATTTGGCCATCTCTGCTTTCCTGCAGACTCCATCCTCAAAAGCACCTTTTTTCGCTTTCGGCAACCTCCGGAGCAAAAAAGACAAACGTCCAGCTTTTGCTACCACAGCAAAGGTGCCAGCGGGGAAAAGTAATGCTGGTTCTCACTGCCTCCTGGAACCCTTTCAAATGCCCCAGACAATTTGGCCCTCTCTGCTTTCCTGCGGACTCCATCCTCAAAAGCACCTGTTTTCGATTTCGGCAGCCTCCGGAGCAAAAAAGACAAACGTCCAGCTTTTTCTGCCACAGCAAAGGTGCCAGCGGGGAAAAGTGATGCTGGTCCTCATTGCCTCCTGGAACCTCTTCAAATGCCCCAGACAATTTGGCACTCTCTGCTTTCCTGCGGACTCCATCCTCAAAAGCACCTGTTTTCGCTTTCGGCGGTCTTTAGAGCAAAAAAGACAAACGTCCAGCTTTTGCTGCCACAGCAAAGGTGCCAGCAGGGAAAAGTGATGCTGGTCCTCACTGCCTCCTGAAACCCCTTAAAATGCCACAGACAATTTGGCCCTCTCTGCTTTCCTGCGGACTCCATCCTCAAAAGCACCTTTTTTCGCTTTCGGCAACCTCCGGAGCAAAAAAGACAAATGTCCAGCTTTTGCTGCCACAGCAAAGGTGCCAGCGGGGAAAAGTGATGCTGGTCCTCATTGCCTCCTGGAACCTCTTCAAATGCCACAGACAATTTGGCCCTCTCTGCTTTCCTGCGGACTCCATCCTCAAAAGCACCTTTTTTCGCTTTCGGCAACCTCCAGAGCAAAAAAGAAAAACGTCCAGCTTTTGCTGCCACAGCAAAGGTGCCAGCACGGAAAAGTGATGCTGGTCCTCACTGCCTCCTGAAACCCCTTTAAATGCCACAGACAATTTGGCCCTCTCTGCTTTCCTGCGGACTCCATCCTCAAAAGCACCTGTTTTCGCTTTCGGCCGTCTTTGGAGCAAAAAAGACAAACGTCCAGCTTTTGCTGCCACAGCAAAGGTGCCAGCGGAGAAAAGTAATGCTGGTTCTCACTGCCTCCTGGAACCCTTTCAAATGCCCCAGACAATTTGGCCCTCTCTGCTTTACTGCGGACTCTATCCTCAAAAGCACCTGTTTTCGATTTCGGCAGCCTCCGGAGCAAAAAAGACAAAGGTCCAGCTTTTGCTGCCACAGCAAAGGTGCCAGCGGGGAAAAGTGATGCTGGTCCTCATTGCCTCCTGGAACCTCTTCAAATGCCTCAGACAATTTGGCACTCTCTGCTTTCCTGCGGACTCCATCCTCAAAAACACCTTTTTTCGCTTTCGGGAACCCCTGGGGCAAAAAAGACAAACGTCCAGCTTTTGCTGCCACAGCAAAGGTGCCAGCGGGGAAAAGTAATGCTGGTTCTCACTGCCTCCTGGAACTCTTTCAAATGCCACAGACAATTTGGCCCTCTCTGCTTTCCTGCGGACTCCATCCTCAAAAGCACCTGTTTTCGCTTTCGGCAACCTCCAGAGCAAAAAAGACAAACGTCCAGCTTTAGCTGCCACAGCAAAGGTGCCAGCGGGGAAAAGTAATGCTGGTCCTCATTGCCTCCTGGAACCTCTTCAAATGCCCCAGACAATTTGGCCCTCTCTGCTTTCCTGCGGACTCCATCCTCAAAAGCACCTGTTTTCGCTTTCGGCAACCTCAGGAGCAAAAAAGACAAAAGTCCAGCTTTTGCTGCCACAGCAAAGGTGCCAGCGGGGAAAAGTGATGCTGGTCCTCATTGCCTCCTGGAACCTCTTCAAATGCCACAGACAATTTGGCACTCTCTGCTTTCCTGCAGACTCCATCCTCAAAAGCACCTTTTTTCGCTTTCGGCATCCTCAGGAGCAAAAAAGACAAACGTCCAGCTTTTGCTGCCACAGCAAAGGTGCCAGCGGGGAAAAGTGATGCTGGTTCTCACTGTCTCCTGGAACCTCTTCAAATGCCCCAGACAATTTGGCCCTCTCTGCTTTCCTGCAGACTCCATCCTCAAAAGCACCTTTTTTCGCTTTCGGCAACCTCCGGAGCAAAATAGACAAACGTCCAGCTTTTGCTACCACAGCAAAGGTGCCAGCGGGGAAAAGTAATGCTGGTCCTCATTGCCTCCTGGAACCTCTTCAAATGCCCCAGACAATTTGGCACTCTCTGCTTTCCTGCGGACTCCATCCTCAAAAGCGCTTTTTTTCGCTTTCGGCAACCTCAGGAGCAAAAAAGACAAACGTCCAGCTTTTGCTGCCACAGCAAAGGTGCCAGCGGGGAAAAGTAATGCTGGTTCTCACTGCCTCCTGGAAGCTCTTCAAATGCCACAGACAATTTGGCCCTCTCTGCTTTCCTGCGGACTCTATCCTCAAAAGCACCTTTTTTCACTTTCGGCGCCTCCGGTGGTAAAAAGACAAACGTCCAGCTTTTGCTGCCACAGCAAAGGTGCCAGCGGGGAAAAGTAATGCTGGTTCTCACTGCCTCCTGGAACTCTTTCAAATGCCACAGACAATTTGGCCCTCTCTGCTTTCCTGCGGACTCCATCCTCAAAAGCTCCTGTTTTCGATTTCGGCAACCTCCAGAGCAAAAAAGACAAACGTCCAGCTTTTGCTGCCACAGCAAAGGTTCCAGCGGGGAAAAGTGATGCTGGTCCTCATTGCCTCCTGGAAACTCTTCAAATGCCCCAGACAATTTGGCCCTCTCTGCTTTCCTGCGGACTCCATCCTCAAAAGCACCTGTTTTCGCTTTCGGCAGCCTCCGGAGCAAAAAAGACAAACGTCCAGCTTTTGCTGCCACAGCAAAGGTGCCAGCGGGGAAAAGTGATGCTGGTCCTCATTGCCTCCTGGAACCTCTTCAAATGCCACAGACAATTTGGCACTCTCTTCTTTCCTGCGGACTCCATCCTCAAAAGCACCTTTTTTCGATTTCGGCAACCTCCAGAGCAAAAAAGACAAACGTCCAGCTTTTGCTGCCACAGCAAAGGTGCCAGCGGGGAAAAGTGATGCTGGTCCTCACTGCCTCCTGAAACCCCTTTAAATGCCACAGACAATTTGGCCCTCTCTGCTTTCCTGCGGAATCCATCCTCAAAAGCACCTGTTTTCGCTTTCGGTGGTCTTTAGAGCAAAAAAGAAAAACGTCCAGCTTTTGCCCCCACAGCAAAGGTGCCAGCGGGGAAAAGTGATGCTGGTTCTCACTGTCTCCTGGAACCTCTTCAAATGCCCCAGACAATTTGGCCCTCTCTGCTTTCCTGCAGACTCCATCCTCAAAAGCACCTGTTTTCGCTTTCGGCAACCTCCGGAGCAAAAAAGACAAACGTCCAGCTTTTGCTGCCACAGCAAAGGTGCCAGCGGGGAAAAGTAATGCTGGTTCTCACTGCCTCCTGGAACCCTTTCAAATGCCCAAGACAATATGGCCCTCTCTGCTTTACTGCGGACTCTATCCTCAAAAGCACCTGTTTTCGATTTAGGCAGTCTACGGAGCAAAAAAGACAAACGTCCAGCTTTTGCTGCCACAGCAAAGGTGCCAGCGGGGAAAAGTGATGCTGGTCCTCATTGCCTCCTGGAACCTCTTCAAATGCCACAGACAATTTGGCACTCTCTGCTTTCCTGCGGACTCCATCCTCAAAAGCACCTGTTTTCGCTTTCGGCATCCTCCGGAGCAAAAAAGACAAACGTCCAGCTTTTGCTGCCACAGCAAAGGTGCCAGCGGGGAAAAGTGATGCTGGTCCTCATTGCCTCCTGGAACCTCTTCAAATGCCCCAGACAATTTGGCCCTCTCTGCTTTCCTGCGGACTCCATCCTCAAAAGCACCTGTTTTCGCTTTCGGCGGTCTTTGGAGCAAAAAAGACAAACGTCCAGCTTTTGCTGCCACAGCAAAGGTGCCAGCGGGGAAAAGTGATGCTGGTCCTCATTGCCTCCTGGAACCTCTTCAAATGCCACAGACAATTTGGCCCTCTCTGCTTTCCTGCGGACTCCATCCTCAAAAGCACCTTTTTTCGCCTTCGGCAACCTCCAGAGCAAAAAAGAAAAACGTCCAGCTTTTGCTGCCACAGCAAAGGTGCCAGCGCGGAAAAGTGATGCTGGTCCTCACTGCTTCCTGAAACCCCTTTAAATGCCACAGACAATTTGGCCCTTTTGCTTTCCTGCGCACTCCATCCTCAAAAGCACCTGTTTTCGCTTTCGGCGGTCTTTGGAGCAAAAAAGACAAACGTCCAGCTTTTGCTGCCACAGCAAAGGTGCCAGCGGAGAAAAGTAATGCTGGTTCTCACTGCCTCCTGGAACCCTTTCAAATGCCACAGACAATTTGGCCCTCTCTGCTTTACTGCGGACTCTATCCTCAAAAGCACCTGTTTTCGATTTCGGCAGCCTCCAGAGCAAAAAAGACAAAGGTCCAGCTTTTGCTGCCACAGCAAAGGTGCCAGCGGGGAAAAGTGATGCTGCTCCTCATTGCCTCCTGGAACCTCTTCAAATGCCACAGACAATTTGGCACTCTCTGCTTTCCTGCGGACTCCATCCTCAAAAACACCTTTTTTCGCTTTCGGAAACCCCTGGAGCAAAAAAAAAAAACGTCCAGCTTTTGCTGCCACAGCAAAGGTGCCAGCGGGGAAAAGTAATGCTGGTTCTCACTGCCTCCTGGAACCTCTTCAAATGCCACAGACAATTTGGCACTCTCTGCTTTCCTGCGGACTCCATCCTCAAAAGCAGCTGTTTTCGCTTTCGGCGTCTTCCGGAGCAAAAAATACAAACGTCCAGCTTTTGCTGCCACAGCAAAGGTGCCAGCGGAGAAAAGTAATGCTGGTTCTCACTGTCTCCTGGAACCCTTTCAAATGCCACAGACAATTTGGCCCTCTCTGCTTTCCTGCGAACTCTATCCTCAAAAGCACCTTTTTTCACTTTCGGCGCCCTCCGGTGGTAAAAAGACAAACGTCCAGCTTTTGCTGCCACAGCAAAGGTGCCAGCGGGGAAAAGTAATGCTGGTTCTCACTGCCTCCTGGAACTCTTTCAAATGCCCCAGACAATTTGGCCCTCTCTGCTTTCCTGCGGACTCCATCCTCAAAAGCACCTGTTTTCGCTTTCGGCAACCTCCAGAGCAAAAAAGACAAACGTCCAGCTTTTGCTGACACAGCAAAGGTGCCAGCGGGGAAAAGTGATGCAGGTACTCATTGCCTCCTGGAAACTCTTCAAATGCCACAGACAATTTGGCCCTCTCTGCTTTCCTGCGGACTCCATCCTCAAAAGCACCTGTTTTCGCTTTCGGCAACCTCAGGAGCAAAAAAGACAAACGTCCAGCTTTTGCTGCCACAGCAAAGGTGCCAGCGGGGAAAAGTGATGCTGGTCCTCACTGCCTCCTGAAACCCCTTTAAATGCCACAGACAATTTGGCCCTCTCTGCTTTCCTGCGGAATCCATCCTCAAAAGCACCTGTTTTCGCTTTCGGTGGTCTTTAGAGCAAAAAAGAAAAACGTCCAGCTTTTGCCCCCACAGCAAAGGTGCCAGCGGGGAAAAGTGATGCTGGTTCTCACTGTCTCCTGGAACCTCTTCAAATGCCCCAGACAATTTGGCCCTCTCTGCTTTCCTGCAGACTCCATCCTCAAAAGCACCTGTTTTCGCTTTCGGCAACCTCCGGAGCAAAAAAGACAAACGTCCAGCTTTTGCTGCCACAGCAAAGGTGCCAGCGGGGAAAAGTAATGCTGGTTCTCACTGCCTCCTGGAACCCTTTCAAATGCCCAAGACAATATGGCCCTCTCTGCTTTACTGCGGACTCTATCCTCAAAAGCACCTGTTTTCGATTTAGGCAGTCTACGGAGCAAAAAAGACAAACGTCCAGCTTTTGCTGCCACAGCAAAGGTGCCAGCGGGGAAAAGTGATGCTGGTCCTCATTGCCTCCTGGAACCTCTTCAAATGCCACAGACAATTTGGCACTCTCTGCTTTCCTGCGGACTCCATCCTCAAAAGCACCTGTTTTCGCTTTCGGCATCCTCCGGAGCAAAAAAGACAAACGTCCAGCTTTTGCTGCCACAGCAAAGGTGCCAGCGGGGAAAAGTGATGCTGGTCCTCATTGCCTCCTGGAACCTCTTCAAATGCCCCAGACAATTTGGCCCTCTCTGCTTTCCTGCGGACTCCATCCTCAAAAGCACCTGTTTTCGCTTTCGGCGGTCTTTGGAGCAAAAAAGACAAACGTCCAGCTTTTGCTGCCACAGCAAAGGTGCCAGCGGGGAAAAGTGATGCTGGTCCTCATTGCCTCCTGGAACCTCTTCAAATGCCACAGACAATTTGGCCCTCTCTGCTTTCCTGCGGACTCCATCCTCAAAAGCACCTTTTTTCGCCTTCGGCAACCTCCAGAGCAAAAAAGAAAAACGTCCAGCTTTTGCTGCCACAGCAAAGGTGCCAGCGCGGAAAAGTGATGCTGGTCCTCACTGCTTCCTGAAACCCCTTTAAATGCCACAGACAATTTGGCCCTTTTGCTTTCCTGCGGACTCCATCCTCAAAAGCACCTGTTTTCGCTTTCGGCGGTCTTTGGAGCAAAAAAGACAAACGTCCAGCTTTTGCTGCCACAGCAAAGGTGCCAGCGGAGAAAAGTAATGCTGGTTCTCACTGCCTCCTGGAACCCTTTCAAATGCCACAGACAATTTGGCCCTCTCTGCTTTACTGCGGACTCTATCCTCAAAAGCACCTGTTTTCGATTTCGGCAGCCTCCAGAGCAAAAAAGGTAAAGGTCCAGCTTTTGCTGCCACAGCAAAGGTGCCAGCGGGGAAAAGTGATGCTGCTCCTCATTGCCTCCTGGAACCTCTTCAAATGCCACAGACAATTTGGCACTCTCTGCTTTCCTGCGGACTCCATCCTCAAAAACACCTTTTTTCGCTTTCGGAAACCCCTGGAGCAAAAAAAAAAAACGTCCAGCTTTTGCTGCCACAGCAAAGGTGCCAGCGGAGAAAAGTAATGCTGGTTCTCACTGCCTCCTGGAACCTCTTCAAATGCCACAGACAATTTGGCACTCTCTGCTTTCCTGCAGACTCCATCCTCAAAAGCATCTGTTTTCGCTTTCGGCATCCTCCGGAGCAAAAAATACAAACGTCCAGCTTTTGCTGCCACAGCAAAGGTGCCAGCGGAGAAAAGTAATGCTGGTTCTCACTGTCTCCTGGAACCCTTTCAAATGCCACAGACAATTTGGCCCTCTCTGCTTTCCTGCGGACTCTATCCTCAAAAGCACCTTTTTTCACTTTCGGCGCCCTCCGGTGGTAAAAAGACAAACGTCCAGCTTTTGCTGCCACAGCAAAGGTGCCAGCGGGGAAAAGTAATGCTGGTTCTCACTGCCTCCTGGAACTCTTTCAAATGCCCCAGACAATTTGGCCCTCTCTGCTTTCCTGCGGACTCCATCCTCAAAAGCACCTGTTTTCGCTTTCGGCAACCTCCAGAGCAAAAAAGACAAACGTCCAGCTTTTGCTGACACAGCAAAGGTGCCAGCGGGGAAAAGTGATGCAGGTACTCATTGCCTCCTGGAAACTCTTCAAATGCCACAGACAATTTGGCCCTCTCTGCTTTCCTGCGGACTCCATCCTCAAAAGCACCTGTTTTCGCTTTCGGCAACCTCAGGAGCAAAAAAGACAAACGTCCAGCTTTTGCTGCCACAGCAAAGGTGCCAGCGGGGAAAAGTGATGCTGGTCCTCATTGCCTCCTGGAACCTCTTCAAATGCCCCAGACAATTTGGCCCTCTCTGCTTTCCTGCGGACTCCATCCTCAAAAGCACCTTTTTTCGCTTTCGGCAACCTCCAGAGCAAAAAAGACAAACGTCCAGCTTTTGCTGCCACAGCAAAGGTGCCAGCGGGGACAAGTGATGCTGGTCCTCACTGCCTCCTGAAACCCCTTAAAATGCCACAGACAATTTGGCCCTCTCTGCTTTCCTGCAGACTCCATCCTCAAAAGCACCTGTTTTCACTTTCGGCAACCTCAGGAGCAAAAAAGACAAACGTCCAGCTTTTGCTGCCACAGCAAAGGTGCCAGCGGGGAAAAGTAATGCTGGTTCTCACTGCCTCCTGGAACCCTTTCAAATGCCCCAGACAATTTGGCCCTCTCTGCTTTACTGCGGACTCTATCCTCAAAAGCACCTTTTTTCGCTTTCGGGAACCCCTGGAGCAAAAAAAAAAAACGTCCAGCTTTTGCTGCCACAGCAAAGGTGCCAGCGGAGAAAAGTAATGCTGGTTCTCACTGCCTCCTGGAACCTCTTCAAATGCCACAGACAATTTGGCACTCTCTGCTTTCCTGCAGACTCCATCCTCAAAAGCACCTGTTTTCGCTTTCGGCAGCCTCCGGAGCAAAAAAGACAAACGTCCAGCTTTTGCTGCCACAGCAAAGGTGCCAGCGGAGAAAAGTAATGCTGGTTCTCACTGCCTCCTGAAACCCCTTCAAATGCCACAGACAATTTGGCACTCTCTGCTTTCCTGCGGACTCCATCCTCAGAAGCACCTGTTTTCGCTTTCGGCAACCTCCGGAGCAAAAAAGACAAACGTCCAGCTTTTGCTGCCACAGCAAATGTGCCAGCGGGGAAAAGTGATGCTGGTCCTCACTGCCTCCTGAAACCCTATCAAATGCCCTAGACAATTTGGCCCTCTCTGCTTTCCTGCGGACTCCATCCTCAAAAGCACCTTTTTTCGCTTTCGGCAACCTCCGGAGCAAAAAAGACAAACGTCCAGCTTTTGCTGCCACAGCAAAGGTGCCAGCGGGGAAAAGTAATGCTGGTTCTCACTGCCTCCTGGAACCTCTTCAAATGCCCCAGACAATTTGGCCCTCTCTGCTTTCCTGCGGACTCCATCCTCAAAAGCACCTGTTTTCGCTTTCGGCGGTCCCTGGAGCAAAAAAGACAAACGTCCGGCTTTTGCTGCCACAGCAAAGGTGCCAGCGGGGAAAAGTGATGCTGGTTCTCACTGTCTCCTGGAACCTCTTCAAATGCCCCAGACAATTTGGCCCTCTCTGCTTTCCTGCGGACTCCATCCTCAAAAGCACTTTTTTTCGCTTTCGGCAACCTCCGGAGCAAAAAAGACAAACGTCCAGCTTTTGCTGCCACAGCAAAAGTGTTAGCGGGGAAAAGTAATGCTGGTTCTCACTGCCTCCTGGAACCTCTTCAAATGCCCCAGACAATTTGGCCCTCTCTGCTTTCCTGCGGACTCTATCCTCAAAAGCACCTTTTTTGACTTTCGGCGACCTCCGGTGGTAAAAAGACAAACGTCCAGCTTTTGCTGCCACAGCAATGGTGCCAGCGGGGTAAAGTAATGCTGGTTCTCACTGCCTCCTGGAACTCTTTCAAATGTACCAGAGAATTTGGCCCTCTCTGCTTTCATGCGGACTCCATCCTCAAAAGCACCTGTTTTCGCTTTCGGCAAACTCCAGAGCAAAAAAGACAAACGTCCAGCTTTTGCTGCCACAGCAAAGGTGCCAGCGGGGAAAAGTAATGCTGGCCCTCATTGCCTCCTGGAACCTCTTCAAATGCCCCAGACAATTTGGCACTCTCTGCTTTCCTGCGGACTCCATCCTCAAAAGCACCTGTTTTCGCTTTCGGCATCCTCCGGAGCAAAAAAGACAAACGTCCAGCTTTTGCTGCCACAGCAAAGGTGCCAGCGGGGAAAAGTGATGCTGGTCCTCATTGCCTCCTGGAACCTCTTCAAATGCCCCAGACAATTTGGCCCTCTCTGCTTTCCTGCGGACTCCATCCTCAAAAGCACCTGTTTTCGCTTTCGGCAACCTCCGGAGCAAAAAAGACAAACGTCCAGCTTTTGCTGCCACAG
The DNA here is from genome assembly GCF_965231255.1 of Vanellus vanellus. Classification (NCBI taxonomy): domain Eukaryota; kingdom Metazoa; phylum Chordata; class Aves; order Charadriiformes; family Charadriidae; genus Vanellus; species Vanellus vanellus. The sequence continues at coordinate 71,020 of NW_028126991.1, forward strand.
CAAAGGTGCCAGCAGGGAAAAGTGATGCTGGTCCTCACTGCCTCCTGAAACCCCTTAAAATTCCCCAGACAATTTGGCCCTCTCTGCTTTCCTGCGGACTCCATCCTCAAAAGCACCTGTTTTCGCTTTCGGCAACCTCCGGAGCAAAAAAGACAAACGTCCAGCTTTTGCTGACACAGCAAAGGTGCCAGCAGGGAAAAGTAATGCTGGTTCTCACTGCCTCCTGGAACCCTTTCAAATGCCACAGACAATTTGGCCCTCTCTGCTTTACTGCGGACTCTATCCTCAAAAGCACCTGTTTTCGATTTCGGCAGCCTCCGGAGCAAAAAAGACAAAAGTCCAGCTTTTGCTGCCACAGCAAAGGTGCCAGCGGGGAAAAGTGATGCTGGTCCTCATTGCCTCCTGGAACCTCTTCAAATGCCCCAGACAATTTGGCACTCTCTGCTTTCCTGCGGACTCCATCCTCAAAAGCAGTTTTTTTCGCTTTCGGCAACCTCAGGAGCAAAAAAGACAAACGTCCAGCTTTTGCTGCCACAGCAAAGATGCCAGCGGGGAAAAGTAATGCTGGTTCTCACTGCCTCCTGGAACCTCTTCAAATGCCACAGACAATTTGGCCCTCTCTGCTTTCCTGCAGACTCCATCCTCAAAAGCACCTGTTTTCGCTTTCGGCAGCCTCCGGAGCAAAAAAGACAAACGTCCAGCTTTTGCTGCCACAGCAAAGGTGCCAGCGGGGAAAAGTAATGCTGGTTCTCACTGCCTCCTGGAACCTCTTCAAATGCCCCAGACAATTTGGCACTCTCTGCTTTCCTGCGGACTCCATCCTCAAAAACACCTTTTTTCGCTTTCGGGAACCCCTGGAGAAAAAAAAGACAAACGTCCAGCTTTTGCTGCCACAGCAAAGGTGCCAGCGGGGAAAAGTAATGCTGGTTCCCACTGCCTCCTGGAACCTCTTCAAATGCCTCAGACAATTTGGCACTCTCTGCTTTCCTGCAGACTCCATCCTCAAAAGCACCTGTTTTCGCTTTCGGCATCTTCCAGAGCAAAAAAGACAAACGTCCAGCTTTTGCTGCCACAGCAAAGGTGCCAGCGGAGAAAAGTAATGCTGGTTCTCACTGTCTCCTGGAACCCTTTCAAATGCCACAGACAATTTGGCCCTCTCTGCTTTACTGCGGACTCCATCCTCAAAAGCACCTTTTTTCACTTTCGGCGCTCTCCGGTGGTAAAAATAAAAACGTCCAGCTTTTGCTGCCACAGCAAAGGTGCCAGCGGGGAAAAGTAATGCTGGTTCTCACTGCCTCCTGGAACCTCTTCAAATGCCCCAGACAATTTGGCACTCTCTGCTTTCCTGCGGACTCCATCCTCAAAAACACCTTTTTTCGCTTTCGGGAACCCCTGGAGAAAAAAAAGACAAACGTCCAGCTTTTGCTGCCACAGCAAAGGTGCCAGCGGGGAAAAGTAATGCTGGTTCCCACTGCCTCCTGGAACCTCTTCAAATGCCACAGACAATTTGGCACTCTCTGCTTTCCTGCAGACTCCATCCTCAAAAGCACCTGTTTTCGCTTTCGGCATCCTCCAGAGCAAAAAAGACAAACGTCCAGCTTTTGCTGCCACAGCAAAGGTGCCAGCGGAGAAAAGTAATGCTGGTTCTCACTGTCTCCTGGAACCCTTTCAAATGCCACAGACAATTTGGCCCTCTCTGCTTTACTGCGGACTCCATCCTCAAAAGCACCTTTTTTCACTTTCGGCGCTCTCCGGTGGTAAAAATAAAAACGTCCAGCTTTTGCTGCCACAGCAAAGGTGCCAGCGGGGAAAAGTAATGCTGGTTCTCACTGCCTCCTGGAACTCTTTCAAATGCCCCAGACAATTTGGCCCTCTCTGCTTTCCTGCGGACTCCATCCTCAAAAGCACCTGTTTTCGCTTTCGGCAACCTCCAGAGCAAAAAAGACAAACGTCCAGCTTTTGCTGCCACAGCAAAAGTGCCAGCGGGGAAAAGTGATGCTGGTTCTCACTGCCTCCTGGAACCCTTTCAAATGCCACAGACAATTTGGCCCTCTCTGCTTTCCTGCGGACTCCATCCTCAAAAGAACTTTTTTTCGCTTTCGGCAACCTCAGGAGCAAAAAAGACAAACGTCCAGCTTTTGCTGCCACAGCAAAGGTGCCAGCGGGGAAAAGTGATGCTGGTTCTCACTGCCTCCTGGAACCCTTTCAAATGCCACAGACAATTTGGCCCTCTCTGCTTTCCTGCGGACTCCATCCTCAAAAGAACTTTTTTTCGCTTTCGGCAACCTCAGGAGCAAAAAAGACAAACGTCCAGCTTTTGCTGCCACAGCAAAGGTGCCAGCGGGGAAAAGTAATGCTGGTTCTCACTGCCTCCTGGAACTCTTTCAAATGCCCTAGACAATTTGGCCCTCTCTGCTTTCCTGCGGACTCCATCCTCAAAAGCACCTGTTTTCGCTTTCGGCAACCTCAGGAGCAAAACAGAAAAACGTCCAGCTTTTGCTGCCACAGCAAAGGTGCCAGCGGGGAAAAGTGATGCTGGCCCTCATTGCCTCCTGGAACCTCTTCAAATGCCACAGACAATTTGGCCCTCTCTGCTTTCCTGCGGACTCCATCCTCAAAAGCACCTGTTTTCGCTTTCGGCATCCTCCGGAGCAAAAAAGACAAACGTCCAGCTTTTCCTGACACAGCAAAGGTGCCAGCAGGGAAAAGTGATGCTGGTTCTCACTGCCTCCTGGAACCTCTTCAAATGCCCCAGACAATTTGGCCCTCTCTGCTTTCCTGCGGACTCCATCCTCAAAAGCACCTTTTTTCGCTTTCGGCAACCTCCGGAGAAAAAAGACAAACGTCCAGCTTTTGCTGCCACAGAAAAGGTGCCAGCAAGGAAAAGTAATGCTGGTTCTCACTGCCTCCTGGAACCCTTTCAAATGCCACAGACAATTTGGCCCTCTCTGCTTTCCTGCGGACTCCATCCTCAAAAGCACCTTTTTACGCTTTCGGCAACCTCCGGAGCAAAAAAGACAAACGTCCAGCTTTTGCTGCCACAGCAAAGGTGCCAGCGGGGAAAAGTAATGCTGGTTCTCACTGCCTCCTGGAACCTCTTCAAATGCCCCAGACAATTTGGCACTCTCTGCTTTCCTGCGGACTCCATCCTCAAAAGCACCTTTTTTCGCTTTCGGGAACCCCTGGAGCAAAAAAGACAAACGTCCAGCTTTTGCTGCCACAGCAAAGGTGCCAGCGGGGAAAAGTAATGCTGGTTCTCACTGCCTCCTGGAACCTCTTCAAATGCCACAGACAATTTGGCACTCTCTGCTTTCCTGCAGACTCCATCCTCAAAAACACCTGTTTTCGCTTTCGGCAGCCTCCGGAGCAAAAAAGACAAACGTCCAGCTTTTGCTGCCACAGCAAAGGTGCCAGCGGGGAAAAGTGATGCTGGTCCTCATTGCCTCCTGGAACCTCTTCAAATGCCCCAGACAATTTGGCCCTCTCTGCTTTCCTGCGGACTCCATCCTCAAAAGCACCTGTTTTCGCTTTCGGCGGTCTTTAGAGCAAAAAAGACAAACGTCCAGCTTTTCCTGACACAGCAAAGGTGCCAGCGGGGAAAAGTAATGCTTGTTCTCACTGCCTCCTGGAACCTCTTCAAATGCCACAGACAATTTGGCCCTCTCTGCTTTCCTGCGGACTCTATCCTCAAAAGCACCTTTTTTCACTTTCGGCGCCTCCGGTGGTAAAAAGACAAACGTCCAGCTTTTGCTGCCACAGCAAAGGTGCCAGCGGGGAAAAGTAATGCTGGTTCTCACTGCCTCCTGGAACTCTTTCAAATGCCACAGACAATTTGGCCCTCTCTGCTTTCCTGCGGACTCCATCCTCAAAAGCTCCTGTTTTCGATTTCGGCAACCTCCAGAGCAAAAAAGACAAACGTCCAGCTTTTGCTGCCACAGCAAAGGTTCCAGCGGGGAAAAGTGATGCTGGTCCTCATTGCCTCCTGGAAACTCTTCAAATGCCCCAGACAATTTGGCCCTCTCTGCTTTCCTGCGGACTCTATCCTCAAAAGCACCTGTTTTCGCTTTCGGCGGTCTTTGGAGCAAAAAAGACAAACGTCCAGCTTTTGCTGCCACAGCAAAGGTGCCAGCGGGGAAAAGTGATGCTGGTCCTCATTGCCTCCTGGAACCTCTTCAAATGCCACAGACAATGTGGCCCTCTCTGCTTTCCTGCGGACTCCATCCTCAAAAGCACCTGTTTTCGCTTTCGGCAACCTCCAGAGCAAAAAAGACAAACGTCCAGCTTTTGCTGCCACAGCAAAGGTGCCAGCGGGGAAAAGTGATGCTGGTCCTCACTGCCTCCTGGAACCCTTTCAAATGCCCCAGACAATTTGGCCCTCTCTGCTTTACTGCGGACTCTATCCTCAAAAGCACCTGCTTTCGATTTAGGCAGTCTCCGGAGCAAAAAAGACAAACGTCCAGCTTTTGCTGCCACAGCAAAGGTGCCAGCGGGGAAAAGTGATGCTGGTCCTCATTGCCTCCTGGAACCTCTTCAAATGCCACAGACAATTTGGCACTCTCTGCTTTCCTGCGGACTCCATCCTCAAAAGCGCTTTTTTTCGCTTTCGGCAACCTCAGGAGCAAAAAAGACAAACGTCCAGCTTTTGCTGCCAAAGCAAAGGTGCCAGCGGGGAAAAGTAATGCTGGTTCTCACTGCCTCCTGGAACCTCTTCAAATGCCACAGATAATTTGGCCCTCTCTGCTTTCCTGCGGACTCTATCCTCAAAAGCACCTTTTTTCACTTTCGGCGCCTCCGGTGGTAAAAAGACAAACGTCCAGCTTTTGCTGCCACAGCAAAGGTGCCAGCGGGGAAAAGTAATGCTGGTTCTCACTGCCTCCTGGAACTCTTTCAAATGCCCCAGACAATTTGGCCCTCTCTGCTTTCCTGCGGACTCCATCCTCAAAAGCTCCTGTTTTCGATTTCGGCAACCTCCAGAGCAAAAAAGACAAACGTCCAGCTTTTGCTGCCACAGCAAAGGTGCCAGCGGGGAAAAGTGATGCTGGTCGTCATTGCCTCCTGGAAACTCTTCAAATGCCACAGACAATTTGGCCCTCTCTTCTTTCCTGCGGACTCCATCCTCAAAAGCACCTGTTTTCGCTTTCGGCAACCTCAGGAGCAAAAAAGACAAACGTCCAGCTTTTGCTGCCACAGCAAAGGTGCCAGCGGGGAAAAGTGATGCTGGTCCTCATTGCCTCCTGGAACCTCTTCAAATGCCACAGACAATTTGGCCCTCTCTGCTTTCCTGCGGACTCCATCCTCAAAAGCACCTTTTTTCGCTTTCGGCAACCTCCAGAGCAAAAAAGACAAACGTCCAGCTTTTGCTGCCACAGCAAAGGTGCCAGTGGGGAAAAGTGATGCTGGTCCTCACTGCCTCCTGAAACCCCTTTAAATGCCACAGACAATTTGGCCCTCTCTGCTTTCCTGCGGACTCCATCCTCAAAAGCACCTGTTTTCTCTTTCGGCGGTCTTTGGAGCAAAAAAGACAAACGTCCAGCTTTTGCTGCCACAGAAAAGGTGCCAGCGGGGAAAAGTAATGCTGGTTCTCACTGCCTCCTGGAACCCTTTCAAATGCCACAGACAATTTGGCCCTCTCTGCTTTCCTGCGGACTCCATCCTCAAAAGCACCTTTTTTCGCTTTCGGCAACCTCCGGAGCAAAAAAGACAAACGTCCAGCTTTTGCTGCCACAGCAAAGGTGCCAGCGGGGAAAAGTAATGCTGGTTCTCACTGCCTCCTGGAACCTCTTCAAATGCCCCAGACAATTTGGCACTCTCTGCTTTCCTGCGGACTCCATCCTCAAAAGCACCTTTTTTCGCTTTCGGGAACCCCTGGAGCAAAAAAGACAAACGTCCAGCTTTTGCTGCCACAGCAAAGGTGCCAGCGGGGAAAAGTAATGCTGGTTCTCACTGCCTCCTGGAACCTCTTCAAATGCCACAGACAATTTGGCACTCTCTGCTTTCCTGCAGACTCCATCCTCAAAAACACCTGTTTTCGCTTTCGGCAGCCTCCGGAGCAAAAAAGACAAACGTCCAGCTTTTGCTGCCACAGCAAAGGTGCCAGCGGGGAAAAGTGATGCTGGTCCTCATTGCCTCCTGGAACCTCTTCAAATGCCCCAGACAATTTGGCCCTCTCTGCTTTCCTGCGGACTCCATCCTCAAAAGCACCTGTTTTCGCTTTGCGGTCTTTAGAGCAAAAAAGACAAACGTCCAGCTTTTGCTGCCACAGCAAAGGTGCCAGCGGGGAAAAGTGATGCTGGTTCTCACTGTCTCCTGGAACCTCTTCAAATGCCCCAGACAGTTTGGCCCTCTCTGCTTTCCTGCAGACTCCATCCTCAAAAGCACCTTTTTTCACTTTAGGGAACCCCCTGGAGCAAAAAAGACAAACGTCCAGCTTTTGCTGCCACAGCAAAGGTGCCAGCGGGGAAAAGTGATGCTGGTCCTCACTGCCTCCTGAAACCCCTTTAAATGCCACAGACAATTTGGCCCTCTCTGCTTTCCTGCGGACTCCATCCTCAAAAGCACCTGTTTTCGCTTTCGGCGGTCTTTAGAGCAAAAAAGACAAACGTCCAGCTTTTCCTGACACAGCAAAGGTTCCAGCGGGGAAAAGTAATGCTTGTTCTCACTGCCTCCTGGAACCTCTTCAAATGCCACAGACAATTTGGCCCTCTCTGCTTTCCTGCGGACTCTATCCTCAAAAGCACCTGTTTTCGCTTTCGGCAACCTCCAGAGCAAAAAAGACAAACGTCCAGCTTTTGCTGCCACAGCAAAGGTGCCAGCGGGGAAAAGTGATGCTGGTCCTCACTGCCTCCTGGAACCCTTTCAAATGCCCCAGACAATTTGGCCCTCTCTGCTTTACTGCGGACTCTATCCTCAAAAGCACCTGTTTTCGATTTAGGCAGTCTCCGGAGCAAAAAAGACAAACGTCCAGCTTTTGCTGCCACAGCAAAGGTGCCAGCGGGGAAAAGTGATGCTGGTCCTCATTGCCTCCTGAAACCTCTTCAAATGCCACAGACAATTTGGCACTCTCTGCTTTCCTGCGGACTCCATCCTCAAAAGCGCTTTTTTTCGCTTTCGGCAACCTCAGGAGCAAAAAAGACAAACGTCCAGCTTTTGCTGCCAAAGCAAAGGTGCCAGCGGGGAAAAGTAATGCTGGTTCTCACTGCCTCCTGGAACCTCTTCAAATGCCACAGATAATTTGGCCCTCTCTGCTTTCCTGCGGACTCTATCCTCAAAAGCACCTTTTTTCACTTTCGGCGCCTCCGGTGGTAAAAAGACAAACGTCCAGCTTTTGCTGCCACAGCAAAGGTGCCAGCGGGGAAAAGTAATGCTGGTTCTCACTGCCTCCTGGAACTCTTTCAAATGCCCCAGACAATTTGGCCCTCTCTGCTTTCCTGCGGACTCCATCCTCAAAAGCTCCTGTTTTCGATTTCGGCAACCTCCAGAGCAAAAAAGACAAACGTCCAGCTTTTGCTGCCACAGCAAAGGTGCCAGCAGGGAAAAGTGATGCTGGTCGTCATTGCCTCCTGGAAACTCTTCAAATGCCACAGACAATTTGGCCCTCTCTTCTTTCCTGCGGACTCCATCCTCAAAAGCACCTGTTTTCGCTTTCGGCGGTCTTTGGAGCAAAAAAGACAAACGTCCAGCTTTTGCTGCCACAGCAAAGGTGCCAGCGGGGAAAAGTGATGCTGGTCCTCATTGCCTCCTGGAACCTCTGCAAATGCCACAGACAATTTGGCCCTCTCTGCTTTCCTGCGGACTCCATCCTCAAAAGCACCTTTTTTCGCTTTCGGCAACCTCCAGAGCAAAAAAGACAAACGTCCAGCTTTTGCTGCCACAGCAAAGGTGCCAGTGGGGAAAAGTGATGCTGGTCCTCACTGCCTCCTGAAACCCCTTTAAATGCCACAGACAATTTGGCCCTCTCTGCTTTCCTGCGGACTCCATCCTCAAAAGCACCTGTTTTCTCTTTCGGCGGTCTTTGGAGCAAAAAAGACAAACGTCCAGCTTTTGCTGCCACAGCAAAGGTGCCAGCGGAGAAAAGTAATGCTGGTTCTCACTGCCTCCTGGAACCCTTTCAAATGCCACAGACAATTTGGCCCTCTCTGCTTTACTGCGGACTCTATCCTCAAAAGCACCTGTTTTCGATTTCGGCAGCCTCCGGAGCAAAAAAGACAAAGGTCCAGCTTTTGCTGCCACAGCAAAGGTGCCAGCGGGGAAAAGTGATGCTGGTCCTCATTGCCTCCTGGAACCTCTTCAAATGCCACAGACAATTTGGCCCTCTCTGCTTTCCTGCGGACTCCATCCTCAAAAGCACCTTTTTTCGCTTTCGGCAACCTCCAGAGCAAAAAAGACAAACGTCCAGCTTTTGCTGCCACAGCAAAGGTGCCAGTGGGGAAAAGTGATGCTGGTCCTCACTGCCTCCTGAAACCCCTTTAAATGCCACAGACAATTTGGCCCTCTCTGCTTTCCTGCGGACTCCATCCTCAAAAGCACCTGTTTTCTCTTTCGGCGGTCTTTGGAGCAAAAAAGACAAACGTCCAGCTTTTGCTGCCACAGAAAAGGTGCCAGCGGGGAAAAGTAATGCTGGTTCTCACTGCCTCCTGGAACCCTTTCAAATGCCACAGACAATTTGGCCCTCTCTGCTTTCCTGCGGACTCCATCCTCAAAAGCACCTTTTTTCGCTTTCGGCAACCTCCGGAGCAAAAAAGACAAACGTCCAGCTTTTGCTGCCACAGCAAAGGTGCCAGCGGGGAAAAGTAATGCTGGTTCTCACTGCCTCCTGGAACCTCTTCAAATGCCCCAGACAATTTGGCACTCTCTGCTTTCCTGCGGACTCCATCCTCAAAAGCACCTTTTTTCGCTTTCGGGAACCCCTGGAGCAAAAAAGACAAACGTCCAGCTTTTGCTGCCACAGCAAAGGTGCCAGCGGGGAAAAGTAATGCTGGTTCTCACTGCCTCCTGGAACCTCTTCAAATGCCACAGACAATTTGGCACTCTCTGCTTTCCTGCAGACTCCATCCTCAAAAACACCTGTTTTCGCTTTCGGCAGCCTCCGGAGCAAAAAAGACAAACGTCCAGCTTTTGCTGCCACAGCAAAGGTGCCAGCGGGGAAAAGTGATGCTGGTCCTCATTGCCTCCTGGAACCTCTTCAAATGCCCCAGACAATTTGGCCCTCTCTGCTTTCCTGCGGACTCCATCCTCAAAAGCACCTGTTTTCGCTTTGCGGTCTTTAGAGCAAAAAAGACAAACGTCCAGCTTTTGCTGCCACAGCAAAGGTGCCAGCGGGGAAAAGTGATGCTGGTTCTCACTGTCTCCTGGAACCTCTTCAAATGCCCCAGACAGTTTGGCCCTCTCTGCTTTCCTGCAGACTCCATCCTCAAAAGCACCTTTTTTCACTTTAGGGAACCCCCTGGAGCAAAAAAGACAAACGTCCAGCTTTTGCTGCCACAGCAAAGGTGCCAGCGGGGAAAAGTGATGCTGGTCCTCACTGCCTCCTGAAACCCCTTTAAATGCCACAGACAATTTGGCCCTCTCTGCTTTCCTGCGGACTCCATCCTCAAAAGCACCTGTTTTCGCTTTCGGCGGTCTTTAGAGCAAAAAAGACAAACGTCCAGCTTTTCCTGACACAGCAAAGGTTCCAGCGGGGAAAAGTAATGCTTGTTCTCACTGCCTCCTGGAACCTCTTCAAATGCCACAGACAATTTGGCCCTCTCTGCTTTCCTGCGGACTCTATCCTCAAAAGCACCTTTTTTCACTTTCGGCGCCTCCGGTGGTAAAAAGACAAACGTCCAGCTTTTGCTGCCACAGCAAAGGTGCCAGCGGGGAAAAGTAATGCTGGTTCTCACTGCCTCCTGGAACTCTTTCAAATGCCACAGACAATTTGGCCCTCTCTGCTTTCCTGCGGACTCCATCCTCAAAAGCTCCTGTTTTCGATTTCGGCAACCTCCAGAGCAAAAAAGACAAACGTCCAGCTTTTGCTGCCACAGCAAAGGTTCCAGCGGGGAAAAGTGATGCTGGTCCTCATTGCCTCCTGGAAACTCTTCAAATGCCCCAGACAATTTGGCCCTCTCTGCTTTCCTGCGGACTCTATCCTCAAAAGCACCTGTTTTCGCTTTCGGCGGTCTTTGGAGCAAAAAAGACAAACGTCCAGCTTTTGCTGCCACAGCAAAGGTGCCAGCGGGGAAAAGTGATGCTGGTCCTCATTGCCTCCTGGAACCTCTTCAAATGCCACAGACAATGTGGCCCTCTCTGCTTTCCTGCGGACTCCATCCTCAAAAGCACCTGTTTTCGCTTTCGGCAACCTCCAGAGCAAAAAAGACAAACGTCCAGCTTTTGCTGCCACAGCAAAGGTGCCAGCGGGGAAAAGTGATGCTGGTCCTCACTGCCTCCTGGAACCCTTTCAAATGCCCCAGACAATTTGGCCCTCTCTGCTTTACTGCGGACTCTATCCTCAAAAGCACCTGTTTTCGATTTAGGCAGTCTCCGGAGCAAAAAAGACAAACGTCCAGCTTTTGCTGCCACAGCAAAGGTGCCAGCGGGGAAAAGTGATGCTGGTCCTCATTGCCTCCTGAAACCTCTTCAAATGCCACAGACAATTTGGCACTCTCTGCTTTCCTGCGGACTCCATCCTCAAAAGCGCTTTTTTTCGCTTTCGGCAACCTCAGGAGCAAAAAAGACAAACGTCCAGCTTTTGCTGCCAAAGCAAAGGTGCCAGCGGGGAAAAGTAATGCTGGTTCTCACTGCCTCCTGGAACCTCTTCAAATGCCACAGATAATTTGGCCCTCTCTGCTTTCCTGCGGACTCTATCCTCAAAAGCACCTTTTTTCACTTTCGGCGCCTCCGGTGGTAAAAAGACAAACGTCCAGCTTTTGCTGCCACAGCAAAGGTGCCAGCGGGGAAAAGTAATGCTGGTTCTCACTGCCTCCTGGAACTCTTTCAAATGCCCCAGACAATTTGGCCCTCTCTGCTTTCCTGCGGACTCCATCCTCAAAAGCTCCTGTTTTCGATTTCGGCAACCTCCAGAGCAAAAAAGACAAACGTCCAGCTTTTGCTGCCACAGCAAAGGTGCCAGCAGGGAAAAGTGATGCTGGTCGTCATTGCCTCCTGGAACCTCTTCAAATGCCACAGACAATTTGGCCCTCTCTTCTTTCCTGCGGACTCCATCCTCAAAAGCACCTGTTTTCGCTTTCGGCGGTCTTTGGAGCAAAAAAGACAAACGTCCAGCTTTTGCTGCCACAGCAAAGGTGCCAGCGGGGAAAAGTGATGCTGGTCCTCATTGCCTCCTGGAACCTCTTCAAATGCCACAGACAATTTGGCCCTCTCTGCTTTCCTGCGGACTCCATCCTCAAAAGCACCTTTTTTCGCTTTCGGCAACCTCCAGAGCAAAAAAGACAAACGTCCAGCTTTTGCTGCCACAGCAAAGGTGCCAGTGGGGAAAAGTGATGCTGGTCCTCACTGCCTCCTGAAACCCCTTTAAATGCCACAGACAATTTGGCCCTCTCTGCTTTCCTGCGGACTCCATCCTCAAAAGCACCTGTTTTCTCTTTCGGCGGTCTTTGGAGCAAAAAAGACAAACGTCCAGCTTTTGCTGCCACAGCAAAGGTGCCAGCGGAGAAAAGTAATGCTGGTTCTCACTGCCTCCTGGAACCCTTTCAAATGCCACAGACAATTTGGCCCTCTCTGCTTTACTGCGGACTCTATCCTCAAAAGCACCTGTTTTCGATTTCGGCAGCCTCCGGAGCAAAAAAGACAAAGGTCCAGCTTTTGCTGCCACAGCAAAGGTGCCAGCGGGGAAAAGTGATGCTGGTTCTCACTGTCTCCTGGAACCTCTTCAAATGCCCCAGACAATTTGGCCCTCTCTGCTTTCCTGCGGACTCCATCCTCAAAAGCACCTGTTTTCGCTTTCGGCATCCTCAGGAGCAAAAAAGACAAACGTCCAGCTTTTGCTGCCACAGCAAAGGTGCCAGCGGGGAAAAGTGATGCTGGTCCTCATTGCCTCCTGGAACCTCTTCAAATGCCACAGACAATTTGGCACTCTCTGCTTTCCTGCGGACTCCATCCTCAAAAGCACCTTTTTTCGCTTTCAGGAACCCCTGGAGCAAAAAAAAAAAAAACGTCCAGCTTTTGCTGCCACAGCAAAGGTGCCAGCGGGGAAAAGTAATGCTGGTTCTCACTGCCTCCTGGAACTCTTTCAAATGCCCCAGACAATTTGGCCCTCTCTGCTTTCCTGCGGACTCCATCCTCAAAAGCACCTGTTTTCGCTTTCGGCATCCTCTGGAGCAAAAAAGACAAACGTCCAGCTTTTGCTGCCACAGCAAAGGTGCCAGCGGGGAAAAGTGATGCTGGTCCTCATTGCCTCCTGGAACCTCTTCAAATGCCCCAGACAATTTGGCCCTCTCTGCTTTCCTGCGGACTCCATCCTCAAAAGCACCTGTTTTCGCTTTCGGCGGTCTTTAGAGCAAAAAAGACAAACGTCCAGCTTTTGCTGCCACAGCAAAGGTGCCAGCAGGGAAAAGTAATGCTGGTCCTCACTGCCTCCTGAAACCCCTTAAAATGCCACAGACAATTTGGCCCTCTCTGCTTTCCTGCGGACTCCATCCTCAAAAGCACCTTTTTTAGCTTTCGGCAACCTCCAGAGCAAAAAAGACAAACGTCCAGCTTTTGCTGCCACAGCAAAGGTGCCAGCGCGGAAAAGTGATGCTGGTCCTCACTGCCTCCTGAAACCCCTTTAAATGCCACAGACAATTTGGCCCTCTCTGCTTTCCTGCGGACTCCATCCTCAAAAGCACCTGTTTTCGCTTTCGGCGGTCTTTGGAGCAAAAAAGACAAACGTCCAGCTTTTGCTGCCACAGCAAAGGTGCCAGCGGAGAAAAGTAATGCTGGTTCTCACTGCCTCCTGGAACCCTTTCAAATGCCACAGACAATTTGGCCCTCTCTGCTTTACTGCGGACTCTATCCTCAAAAGCACCTGTTTTCGATTTCGGCAGCCTCCGGAGCAAAAAAGACAAAGGTCCAGCTTTTGCTGCCACAGCAAAGGTGCCAGCGGGGAAAAGTGATGCTGGACCTCATTGCTTCCTGAAACTCCTTCTAATGCCACAGACAATTTGGCACTCTCTGCTTTCCTGCGGACTCCATCCTCAAAAACACCTTTTTTCGCTTTCGGGAACCCCTGGAGCAAAAAAAAAAAACGTCCAGCTTTTGCTGCCACAGCAAAGGTGCCAGCGGGGAAAAGTAATGCTGGTTCTCACTGCCTCCTGGAACCTCTTCAAATGCCACAGACAATTTGGCACTCTCTGCTTTCCTGCAGACTCCATCCTCAAAAGCATCTGTTTTCGCTTTCGGCATCCTCCGGAGCAAAAAATACAAACGTCCAGCTTTTGCTGCCACAGCAAAGGTGCCAGCGGGGAAAAGTGATGCGGGTACTCATTGCCTCCTGGAAACTCTTCAAATGCCCCAGACAATTTGGCCCTCTCTGCTTTCCTGCGGACTCCATCCTCAAAAGCACCTGTTTTCGCTTTCGGCAACCTCCGGAGCAAAAAAGACAAACGTCCAGCTTTTGCTGCCACAGCAAAGGTGCCAGCGGGGAAAAGTGATGCTGGTCCTCACTGCCTCCTGGAACCTCTTCAAATGCCCCAGACAATTTGGCCCTCTCTGCTTTCCTGCGGACTCCATCCTCAAAAGCACCTTTTTTCGCTTTCGGCAACCTCCAGAGCAAAAAAGACAAACGTCCAGCTTTTGCAGCCACAGCAAAGGTGCCAGCGGGGAAAAGTGATGCTGGTTCTCACTGCCTCCTGAAACCCCTTCAAATGCCACAGACAATTTGGCCCTCTCTGCTTTCCTGCGGACTCCATCCTCAAAAGCACCTGTTTTCGCTTTCGGCGGACTTTGGAGCAAAAAAGACAAACGTCCAGCTTTTGCTGCCACAGCAAAGGTGCCAGCGGGGAAAAGTGATGCTGGTTCTCACTGTCTCCTGGAACCTCTTCAAATGCCCCAGACAATTTGGCCCTCTCTGCTTTCCTGCGGACTCCATCCTCAAAAGCACCTGTTTTCGCTTTCGGCAACCTCCGGAGCAAAAAAGACATACGTCCAGCTTTTGCTGCCACAGCAAAGGTGCCAGCGGGGAAAAGTGATGCTGGTCCTCATTGCCTCCTGGAACCTCTTCAAATGCCCCAGACAATTTGGCCCTCTCTGCTTTCCTGCGGACTCCATCCTCAAAAGCACCTGTTTTCGCTTTCGGCGGTCTTTAGAGCAAAAAAGACAAACGTCCAGCTTTTGCTGCCACAGCAAAGGTGCCAGCAGGGAAAAGTAATGCTGGTCCTCACTGCCACCTGAAACCCCTTAAAATGCCACAGACAATTTGGCCCTCTCTGCTTTCCTGCGGACTCCATCCTCAAAAGCACCTTTTTTAGCTTTCGGCAACCTCCAGAGCAAAAAAGACAAACGTCCAGCTTTTGCTGCCACAGCAAAGGTGCCAGCGCGGAAAAGTGATGCTGGTCCTCACTGCCTCCTGAAACCCCTTTAAATGCCACAGACAATTTGGCCCTCTCTGCTTTACTGCGGACTCTATCCTCAAAAGCACCTGTTTTCGATTTCGGCAGCCTCCGGAGCAAAAAAGACAAAGGTCCAGCTTTTGCTGCCACAGCAAAGGTGCCAGCGGGGAAAAGTGATGCTGGTCCTCATTGCTTCCTGAAACTCCTTCTAATGCCACAGACAATTTGGCACTCTCTGCTTTCCTGCGGACTCCATCCTCAAAAACACCTTTTTTCGCTTTCGGGAACCCCTGGAGCAAAAAAAAAAAACGTCCAGCTTTTGCTGCCACAGCAAAGGTGCCAGCGGGGAAAAGTAATGCTGGTTCTCACTGCCTCCTGGAACCTCTTCAAATGCCACAGACAATTTGGCACTCTCTGCTTTCCTGCAGACTCCATCCTCAAAAGCATCTGTTTTCGCTTTCGGCATCCTCCGGAGCAAAAAATACAAACGTCCAGCTTTTGCTGCCACAGCAAAGGTGCCAGCGGGGAAAAGTGATGCGGGTACTCATTGCCTCCTGGAAACTCTTCAAATGCCCCAGACAATTTGGCCCTCTCTGCTTTCCTGCGGACTCCATCCTCAAAAGCACCTGTTTTCGCTTTCGGCAACCTCCGGAGCAAAAAAGACAAACGTCCAGCTTTTGCTGCCACAGCAAAGGTGCCAGCGGGGAAAAGTGATGCTGGTCCTCACTGCCTCCTGGAACCTCTTCAAATGCCCCAGACAATTTGGCCCTCTCTGCTTTCCTGCGGACTCCATCCTCAAAAGCACCTTTTTTCGCTTTCGGCAACCTCCAGAGCAAAAAAGACAAACGTCCAGCTTTTGCAGCCACAGCAAAGGTGCCAGCGGGGAAAAGTGATGCTGGTTCTCACTGCCTCCTGAAACCCCTTAAAATGCCACAGACAATTTGGCCCTCTCTGCTTTCCTGCGGACTCCATCCTCAAAAGCACCTGTTTTCGCTTTCGGCGGACTTTGGAGCAAAAAAGACAAACGTCCAGCTTTTGCTGCCACAGCAAAGGTGCCAGCGGGGAAAAGTGATGCTGGTTCTCACTGTCTCCTGGAACCTCTTCAAATGCCCCAGACAATTTGGCCCTCTCTGCTTTCCTGCGGACTCCATCCTCAAAAGCACCTGTTTTCGCTTTCGGCAACCTCCGGAGCAAAAAAGACATACGTCCAGCTTTTGCTGCCACAGCAAAGGTGCCAGCGGGGAAAAGTGATGCTGGTCCTCATTGCCTCCTGGAACCTCTTCAAATGCCCCAGACAATTTGGCCCTCTCTGCTTTCCTGCGGACTCCATCCTCAAAAGCACCTGTTTTCGCTTTCGGCGGTCTTTAGAGCAAAAAAGACAAACGTCCAGCTTTTGCTGCCACAGCAAAGGTGCCAGCAGGGAAAAGTAATGCTGGTCCTCACTGCCACCTGAAACCCCTTAAAATGCCACAGACAATTTGGCCCTCTCTGCTTTCCTGCGGACTCCATCCTCAAAAGCACCTTTTTTAGCTTTCGGCAACCTCCAGAGCAAAAAAGACAAACGTCCAGCTTTTGCTGCCACAGCAAAGGTGCCAGCGCGGAAAAGTGATGCTGGTCCTCACTGCCTCCTGAAACCCCTTTAAATGCCACAGACAATTTGGCCCTCTCTGCTTTACTGCGGACTCTATCCTCAAAAGCACCTGTTTTCGATTTCGGCAGCCTCCGGAGCAAAAAAGACAAAGGTCCAGCTTTTGCTGCCACAGCAAAGGTGCCAGCGGGGAAAAGTGATGCTGGTCCTCATTGCTTCCTGAAACTCCTTCTAATGCCACAGACAATTTGGCACTCTCTGCTTTCCTGCGGACTCCATCCTCAAAAACACCTTTTTTTCGCTTTCGGGAACCCCTGGAGCAAAAAAAAAAAAACGTCCAGCTTTTGCTGCCACAGCAAAGGTGCCAGCGGGGAAAAGTAATGCTGGTTCTCACTGCCTCCTGGAACCTCTTCAAATGCCACAGACAATTTGGCACTCTCTGCTTTCCTGCAGACTCCATCCTCAAAAGCATCTGTTTTCGCTTTCGGCATCCTCCGGAGCAAAAAATACAAACGTCCAGCTTTTGCTGCCACAGCAAAGGTGCCAGCGGGGAAAAGTGATGCGGGTACTCATTGCCTCCTGGAAACTCTTCAAATGCCCCAGACAATTTGGCCCTCTCTGCTTTCCTGCGGACTCCATCCTCAAAAGCACCTGTTTTCGCTTTCGGCAACCTCCGGAGCAAAAAAGACAAACGTCCAGCTTTTGCTGCCACAGCAAAGGTGCCAGCGGGGAAAAGTGATGCTGGTCCTCACTGCCTCCTGGAACCTCTTCAAATGCCCCAGACAATTTGGCCCTCTCTGCTTTCCTGCGGACTCCATCCTCAAAAGCACCTTTTTTCGCTTTCGGCAACCTCCAGAGCAAAAAAGACAAACGTCCAGCTTTTGCTGCCACAGCAAAGGTGCCAGCGGGGAAAAGTGATGCTGGTCCTCACTGCCTCCTGAAACCCCTTAAAATGCCACAGACAATTTGGCCCTCTCTGCTTTCCTGCGGACTCCATCCTCAAAAGCACCTGTTTTCGCTTTCGGCAACCTCCGGAGCAAAAAAGACAAACGTCCAGCTTTTGCTGCCACAGCAAAGGTGCCAGCGGGGAAAAGTAATGCTGGTTCTCACTGCCTCCTGGAACCCTTTCAAATGCCACAGACAATTTGGCCCTCTCTGCTTTACTGCGGACTCTATCCTCAAAAGCACCTGTTTTCGATTTCGGCAGCCTCCGGAGCAAAAAAGACAAAGGTCCAGCTTTTGCTGCCACAGCAAAGGTGCCAGCGGGGAAAAGTGATGCTGGTCCTCATTGCCTCCTGGAACCTCTTCAAATGCCCCAGACAATTTGGCACTCTCTGCTTTCCTGCGGACTCCATCCTCAAAAGCACCTGTTTTCGCTTTCGGCAGCCTACGGAGCAAAAAAGACAAACGTCCAGCTTTTGCAGCCACAGCAAAGGTGCCAGCGGGGAAAAGTGATGCTGGTTCCAACTGCCTCCTGAAACCCCTTCAAATGCCACAGACAATTTGGCCCTCTCTGCTTTCCTGCGGACTCCATCCTCAAAAGCACCTGTTTTCGCTTTCGGCGGACTTTGGAGCAAAAAAGACAAACGTCCAGCTTTTGCTGCCACAGCAAAGGTGCCAGCGGGGAAAAGTGATGCTGGTCCTCACTGTCTCCTGGAACCTCTTCAAATGCCCCAGACAATTTGGCCCTCTCTGCTTTCCTGCGGACTCCATCCTCAAAAGCACCTGTTTTCGCTTTCGGCAACCTCCGGAGCAAAAAAGACATACGTCCAGCTTTTGCTGCCACAGCAAAGGTGCCAGCGGGGAAAAGTGATGCTGGTCCTCATTGCCTCCTGGAACCTCTTCAAATGCCCCAGACAATTTGGCCCTCTCTGCTTTCCTGCGGACTCCATCCTCAAAAGCACCTGTTTTCGCTTTCGGCATCCTCTGGAGCAAAAAAGACAAACGTCCAGCTTTTGCTGCCACAGCAAAGGTGCCAGCGGGGAAAAGTGATGCTGGTCCTCATTGCCTCCTGGAACCTCTTCAAATGCCCCAGACAATTTGGCCCTCTCTGCTTTCCTGCGGACTCCATCCTCAAAAGCACCTGTTTTCGCTTTCGGCGGTCTTTAGAGCAAAAAAGACAAACGTCCAGCTTTTGCTGCCACAGCAAAGGTGCCAGCAGGGAAAAGTAATGCTGGTCCTCACTGCCTCCTGAAACCCCTTAAAATGCCACAGACAATTTGGCCCTCTCTGCTTTCCTGCGGACTCCATCCTCAAAAGCACCTTTTTTAGCTTTCGGCAACCTCCAGAGCAAAAAAGACAAACGTCCAGCTTTTGCTGCCACAGCAAAGGTGCCAGCGCGGAAAAGTGATGCTGGTCCTCACTGCCTCCTGAAACCCCTTTAAATGCCACAGACAATTTGGCCCTCTCTGCTTTCCTGCGGACTCCATCCTCAAAAGCACCTGTTTTCTCTTTCGGCGGTCTTTGGAGCAAAAAAGACAAACGTCCAGCTTTTGCTGCCACAGCAAAGGTGCCAGCGGAGAAAAGTAATGCTGGTTCTCACTGCCTCCTGGAACCCTTTCAAATGCCACAGACAATTTGGCCCTCTCTGCTTTACTGCGGACTCTATCCTCAAAAGCACCTGTTTTCGATTTCGGCAGCCTCCGGAGCAAAAAAGACAAAGGTCCAGCTTTTGCTGCCACAGCAAAGGTGCCAGCGGGGAAAAGTGATGCTGGTTCTCACTGTCTCCTGGAACCTCTTCAAATGCCCCAGACAATTTGGCCCTCTCTGCTTTCCTGCGGACTCCATCCTCAAAAGCACCTGTTTTCGCTTTCGGCATCCTCAGGAGCAAAAAAGACAAACGTCCAGCTTTTGCTGCCACAGCAAAGGTGCCAGCGGGGAAAAGTGATGCTGGTCCTCATTGCCTCCTGGAACCTCTTCAAATGCCACAGACAATTTGGCACTCTCTGCTTTCCTGCGGACTCCATCCTCAAAAGCACCTTTTTTCGCTTTCAGGAACCCCTGGAGCAAAAAAAAAAAAAACGTCCAGCTTTTGCTGCCACAGCAAAGGTGCCAGCGGGGAAAAGTAATGCTGGTTCTCACTGCCTCCTGGAACTCTTTCAAATGCCACAGACAATTTGGCCCTCTCTGCTTTCCTGCGGACTCCATCCTCAAAAGCACCTGTTTTCGCTTTCGGCATCCTCTGGAGCAAAAAAGACAAACGTCCAGCTTTTGCTGCCACAGCAAAGGTGCCAGCGGGGAAAAGTGATGCTGGTCCTCATTGCCTCCTGGAACCTCTTCAAATGCCCCAGACAATTTGGCCCTCTCTGCTTTCCTGCGGACTCCATCCTCAAAAGCACCTGTTTTCGCTTTCGGCGGTCTTTAGAGCAAAAAAGACAAACGTCCAGCTTTTGCTGCCACAGCAAAGGTGCCAGCAGGGAAAAGTAATGCTGGTCCTCACTGCCTCCTGAAACCCCTTAAAATGCCACAGACAATTTGGCCCTCTCTGCTTTCCTGCGGACTCCATCCTCAAAAGCACCTTTTTTAGCTTTCGGCAACCTCCAGAGCAAAAAAGACAAACGTCCAGCTTTTGCTGCCACAGCAAAGGTGCCAGCGCGGAAAAGTGATGCTGGTCCTCACTGCCTCCTGAAACCCCTTTAAATGCCACAGACAATTTGGCCCTCTCTGCTTTCCTGCGGACTCCATCCTCAAAAGCACCTGTTTTCGCTTTCGGCGGTCTTTGGAGCAAAAAAGACAAACGTCCAGCTTTTGCTGCCACAGCAAAGGTGCCAGCGGAGAAAAGTAATGCTGGTTCTCACTGCCTCCTGGAACCCTTTCAAATGCCACAGACAATTTGGCCCTCTCTGCTTTACTGCGGACTCTATCCTCAAAAGCACCTGTTTTCGATTTCGGCAGCCTCCGGAGCAAAAAAGACAAAGGTCCAGCTTTTGCTGCCACAGCAAAGGTGCCAGCGGGGAAAAGTGATGCTGGACCTCATTGCTTCCTGAAACTCCTTCTAATGCCACAGACAATTTGGCACTCTCTGCTTTCCTGCGGACTCCATCCTCAAAAACACCTTTTTTCGCTTTCGGGAACCCCTGGAGCAAAAAAAAAAAACGTCCAGCTTTTGCTGCCACAGCAAAGGTGCCAGCGGGGAAAAGTAATGCTGGTTCTCACTGCCTCCTGGAACCTCTTCAAATGCCACAGACAATTTGGCACTCTCTGCTTTCCTGCAGACTCCATCCTCAAAAGCATCTGTTTTCGCTTTCGGCATCCTCCGGAGCAAAAAATACAAACGTCCAGCTTTTGCTGCCACAGCAAAGGTGCCAGCGGGGAAAAGTGATGCGGGTACTCATTGCCTCCTGGAAACTCTTCAAATGCCCCAGACAATTTGGCCCTCTCTGCTTTCCTGCGGACTCCATCCTCAAAAGCACCTGTTTTCGCTTTCGGCAACCTCCGGAGCAAAAAAGACAAACGTCCAGCTTTTGCTGCCACAGCAAAGGTGCCAGCGGGGAAAAGTGATGCTGGTCCTCACTGCCTCCTGGAACCTCTTCAAATGCCCCAGACAATTTGGCCCTCTCTGCTTTCCTGCGGACTCCATCCTCAAAAGCACCTTTTTTCGCTTTCGGCAACCTCCAGAGCAAAAAAGACAAACGTCCAGCTTTTGCAGCCACAGCAAAGGTGCCAGCGGGGAAAAGTGATGCTGGTCCTCATTGCCTCCTGGAACCTCTTCAAATGCCCCAGACAATTTGGCCCTCTCTGCTTTCCTGCGGACTCCATCCTCAAAAGCACCTGTTTTCGCTTTCGGCGGTCTTTAGAGCAAAAAAGACAAACGTCCAGCTTTTGCTGCCACAGCAAAGGTGCCAGCAGGGAAAAGTAATGCTGGTCCTCACTGCCTCCTGAAACCCCTTAAAATGCCACAGACAATTTGGCCCTCTCTGCTTTCCTGCGGACTCCATCCTCAAAAGCACCTTTTTTAGCTTTCGGCAACCTCCAGAGCAAAAAAGACAAACGTCCAGCTTTTGCTGCCACAGCAAAGGTGCCAGCGCGGAAAAGTGATGCTGGTCCTCACTGCCTCCTGAAACCCCTTTAAATGCCACAGACAATTTGGCCCTCTCTGCTTTCCTGCGGACTCCATCCTCAAAAGCACATGTTTTCGCTTTCGGCGGTCTTTGGAGCAAAAAAGACAAACGTCCAGCTTTTGCTGCCACAGCAAAGGTGCCAGCGGAGAAAAGTAATGCTGGTTCTCACTGCCTCCTGGAACCCTTTCAAATGCCACAGACAATTTGGCCCTCTCTGCTTTACTGCGGACTCTATCCTCAAAAGCACCTGTTTTCGATTTCGGCAGCCTCCGGAGCAAAAAAGACAAAGGTCCAGCTTTTGCTGCCACAGCAAAGGTGCCAGCGGGGAAAAGTGATGCTGGTCCTCATTGCTTCCTGAAACTCCTTCTAATGCCACAGACAATTTGGCACTCTCTGCTTTCCTGCGGACTCCATCCTCAAAAACACCTTTTTTCGCTTTCGGGAACCCCTGGAGCAAAAAAAAAAAACGTCCAGCTTTTGCTGCCACAGCAAAGGTGCCAGCGGGGAAAAGTAATGCTGGTTCTCACTGCCTCCTGGAACCTCTTCAAATGCCACAGACAATTTGGCACTCTCTGCTTTCCTGCAGACTCCATCCTCAAAAGCATCTGTTTTCGCTTTCGGCATCCTCCGGAGCAAAAAATACAAACGTCCAGCTTTTGCTGCCACAGCAAAGGTGCCAGCGGGGAAAAGTGATGCGGGTACTCATTCCCTCCTGGAAACTCTTCAAATGCCCCCGACAATTTGGCCCTCTCTGCTTTCCTGCGGACTCCATCCTCAAAAGCACCTGTTTTCGCTTTCGGCAACCTCCGGAGCAAAAAAGACAAACGTCCAGCTTTTGCTGCCACAGCAAAGGTGCCAGCGGGGAAAAGTGATGCTGGTCCTCACTGCCTCCTGGAACCTCTTCAAATGCCCCAGACAATTTGGCCCTCTCTGCTTTCCTGCGGACTCCATCCTCAAAAGCACCTTTTTTCGCTTTCGGCAACCTCCAGAGCAAAAAAGACAAACGTCCAGCTTTTGCTGCCACAGCAAAGGTGCCAGCGGGGAAAAGTGATGCTGGTCCTAACTGCCTCCTGAAACCCCTTAAAATGCCACAGACAATTTGGCCCTCTCTGCTTTCCTGCGGACTCCATCCTCAAAAGCACCTGTTTTCGCTTTCGGCAACCTCCGGAGCAAAAAAGACAAACGTCCAGCTTTTGCTGCCACAGCAAAGGTGCCAGCGGGGAAAAGTAATGCTGGTTCTCACTGCCTCCTGGAACCCTTTCAAATGCCACAGACAATTTGGCCCTCTCTGCTTTACTGCGGACTCTATCCTCAAAAGCACCTGTTTTCGATTTCGGCAGCCTCCGGAGCAAAAAAGACAAAGGTCCAGCTTTTGCTGCCACAGCAAAGGTGCCAGCGGGGAAAAGTGATGCTGGTCCTCATTGCCTCCTGGAACCTCTTCAAATGCCCCAGACAATTTGGCACTCTCTGCTTTCCTGCGGACTCCATCCTCAAAAGCACCTGTTTTCGCTTTCGGCAGACTACGAGGCAAAAAAGACAAACGTCCAGCTTTTGCAGCCACAGCAAAGGTGCCAGCGGGGAAAAGTGATGCTGGTTCTCACTGCCTCCTGAAACCCCTTCAAATGCCACAGACAATTTGGCCCTCTCTGCTTTCCTGCGGACTCCATCCTCAAAAGCACCTGTTTTCGCTTTCGGCGGACTTTGGAGCAAAAAAGACAAACGTCCAGCTTTTGCTGCCACAGCAAAGGTGCCAGCGGGGAAAAGTGATGCTGGTTCTCACTGTCTCCTGGAACCTCTTCAAATGCCCCAGACAATTTGGCCCTCTCTGCTTTCCTGCGGACTCCATCCTCAAAAGCACCTGTTTTCGCTTTCGGCAACCTCCGGAGCAAAAAAGACATACGTCCAGCTTTTGCTGCCACAGCAAAGGTGCCAGCGGGGAAAAGTGATGCTGGTCCTCATTGCCTCCTGGAACCTCTTCAAATGCCCCAGACAATTTGGCCCTCTCTGCTTTCCTGCGGACTCCATCCTCAAAAGCACCTGTTTTCGCTTTCGGCATCCTCTGGAGCAAAAAAGACAAACGTCCAGCTTTTGCTGCCACAGCAAAGGTGCCAGCGGGGAAAAGTGATGCTGGTCCTCATTGCCTCCTGGAACCTCTTCAAATGCCCCAGACAATTTGGCCCTCTCTGCTTTCCTGCGGACTCCATCCTCAAAAGCACCTGTTTTCGCTTTCGGCGGTCTTTAGAGCAAAAAAGACAAACGTCCAGCTTTTGCTGCCACAGCAAAGGTGCCAGCAGGGAAAAGTAATGCTGGTCCTCACTGCCTCCTGAAACCCCTTAAAATGCCACAGACAATTTGGCCCTCTCTGCTTTCCTGCGGACTCCATCCTCAAAAGCACCTTTTTTAGCTTTCGGCAACCTCCAGAGCAAAAAAGACAAACGTCCAGCTTTTGCTGCCACAGCAAAGGTGCCAGCGCGGAAAAGTGATGCTGGTCCTCACTGCCTCCTGAAACCCCTTTAAATGCCACAGACAATTTGGCCCTCTCTGCTTTCCTGCGGACTCCATCCTCAAAAGCACCTGTTTTCGCTTTCGGCGGTCTTTGGAGCAAAAAAGACAAACGTCCAGCTTTTGCTGCCACAGCAAAGGTGCCAGCGGAGAAAAGTAATGCTGGTTCTCACTGCCTCCTGGAACCCTTTCAAATGCCACAGACAATTTGGCCCTCTCTGCTTTACTGCGGACTCTATCCTCAAAAGCACCTGTTTTCGATTTCTGCAGCCTCCGGAGCAAAAAAGACAAAGGTCCAGCTTTTGCTGCCACAGCAAAGGTGCCAGCGGGGAAAAGTGATGCTGGTCCTCATTGCTTCCTGAAACTCCTTCTAATGCCACAGACAATTTGGCACTCTCTGCTTTCCTGCGGACTCCATCCTCAAAAACACCTTTTTTCGCTTTCGGGAACCCCTGGAGCAAAAAAAAAAAACGTCCAGCTTTTGCTGCCACAGCAAAGGTGCCAGCGGGGAAAAGTAATGCTGGTTCTCACTGCCTCCTGGAACCTCTTCAAATGCCACAGACAATTTGGCACTCTCTGCTTTCCTGCAGACTCCATCCTCAAAAGCATCTGTTTTCGCTTTCGGCATCCTCCGGAGCAAAAAATACAAACGTCCAGCTTTTGCTGCCACAGCAAAGGTGCCAGCGGGGAAAAGTGATGCGGGTACTCATTGCCTCCTGGAAACTCTTCAAATGCCCCAGACAATTTGGCCCTCTCTGCTTTCCTGCGGACTCCATCCTCAAAAGCACCTGTTTTCGCTTTCGGCAACCTCCGGAGCAAAAAAGACAAACGTCCAGCTTTTGCTGCCACAGCAAAGGTGCCAGCGGGGAAAAGTGATGCTGGTCCTCACTGCCTCCTGGAACCTCTTCAAATGCCCCAGACAATTTGGCCCTCTCTGCTTTCCTGCGGACTCCATCCTCAAAAGCACCTTTTTTCGCTTTCGGCAACCTCCAGAGCAAAAAAGACAAACGTCCAGCTTTTGCTGCCACAGCAAAGGTGCCAGCGGGGAAAAGTGATGCTGGTCCTCACTGCCTCCTGAAACCCCTTAAAATGCCACAGACAATTTGGCCCTCTCTGCTTTCCTGCGGACTCCATCCTCAAAAGCACCTGTTTTCGCTTTCGGCAACCTCCGGAGCAAAAAAGACAAACGTCCAGCTTTTGCTGCCACAGCAAAGGTGCCAGCGGGGAAAAGTAATGCTGGTTCTCACTGCCTCCTGGAACCCTTTCAAATGCCACAGACAATTTGGCCCTCTCTGCTTTACTGCGGACTCTATCCTCAAAAGCACCTGTTTTCGATTTCGGCAGCCTCCGGAGCAAAAAAGACAAAGGTCCAGCTTTTGCTGCCACAGCAAAGGTGCCAGCGGGGAAAAGTGATGCTGGTCCTCATTGCCTCCTGGAACCTCTTCAAATGCCCCAGACAATTTGGCCCTCTCTGCTTTCCTGCGGACTCCATCCTCAAAAGCACCTGTTTTCGCTTTCGGCAGCCTACGGAGCAAAAAATACAAACGTCCAGCTTTTGCAGCCACAGCAAAGGTGCCAGCGGGGAAAAGTGATGCTGGTTCTCACTGCCTCCTGAAACCCCTTCAAATGCCACAGACAATTTGGCCCTCTCTGCTTTCCTGCGGACTCCATCCTCAAAAGCACCTGTTTTCGCTTTCGGCGGACTTTGGAGCAAAAAAGACAAACGTCCAGCTTTTGCTGCCACAGCAAAGGTGCCAGCGGGGAAAAGTGATGCTGGTTCTCACTGTCTCCTGGAACCTCTTCAAATGCCCCAGACAATTTGGCCCTCTCTGCTTTCCTGCGGACTCCATCCTCAAAAGCACCTGTTTTCGCTTTCGGCAACCTCCGGAGCAAAAAAGACATACGTCCAGCTTTTGCTGCCACAGCAAAGGTGCCAGCGGGGAAAAGTGATGCTGGTCCTCATTGCCTCCTGGAACCTCTTCAAATGCCCCAGACAATTTGGCCCTCTCTGCTTTCCTGCGGACTCCATCCTCAAAAGCACCTTTTTTCGCTTTCGGGAACCCCTGGAGCAAAAAAAAAAAACGTCCAGCTTTTGCTGCCACAGCAAAGGTGCCAGCGGGGAAAAGTAATGCTGGTTCTCACTGCCTCCTGGAACCTCTTCAAATGCCCCAGACAATTTGGCCCTCTCTGCTTTCCTGCGGACTCCATCCTCAAAAGCACCTTTTTTCGCTTTCGGCAACCTCCGGAGCAAAAAAGACAAACGTCCAGCTTTTGCTGCCACAGCAAAGGTGCCAGCGGGGAAAAGTAATGCTGGTTCTCACTGCCTCCTGGAACCTCTTTCAAATGCCAAAGACAATTTGGCCCTCTCTGCTTTCTTGCTGACTCCATCCTCAAAAGCACCTGTTTTCGCTTTCGGCAGCCTCCGGAGCAAAAAAGACAAACGTCCAGCTTTTGCTGCCACAGCAAAGGTGCCAGCGGGGAAAAGTGATGCTGGTTCTCACTGTCTCCTGGAACCCCTTCAAATGCCCCAGACAATTTGGCCCTCTCTGCTTTCCTGCGGACTCCATCCTCAAAAGCACCTGTTTTCGCTTTCGGCGGTCCTTGGAGCAAAAAAGACAAACGTCCAGCTTTTGCTGCCACAGCAAAGGTGCCAGCGGAGAAAAGTAATGCTGGTTCTCACTGCCTCCTGGAACCTCTTCAAATGCCCCAGACAATTTGGCCCTCTCTGCTTTACTGCGGACTCTTTCCTCAAAAGCGCCTTTTTTCACTTTCGGCGCCCTCCGGTGGTAAAAAGACAAACGTCCAGCTTTTCCTGCCGCAGCAGAGGTGCCAGCGGGGACAAGTAATACTAGTTTTCACTGCCTCCTGGAACTCTTTCAAATGCCCCAGACAATTTGGCCCTCTCTGCTTTCCTGCAGACTCCATCCTCAAAAGCACCTGTTTTCACTTTCGGCAACCTCCAGAGCAAAAAAGACAAACGTCCAGCTTTTGCTGCCACAGCAAAGGTGCCAGCGGGGAAAAGTGATGCTGGTCCTCATTGCCTCCTGGAACCTCTTCAAATGCCACAGACAATTTGGCCCTCTCTGCTTTCCTGCGGACTCCATCCTCAAAAGCACCTGTTTTCGCTTTCGGCGCCCTCCGGAGCAAAAAAGACAAACGTCCAGCTTTTGCTGCCACAGCAAAGGTGCCAGCGGGGAAAAGTGATGCTGGTCCTCACTGCCTCCTGAAACCCCTTCAAATGCCCCAGACAATTTGGCCCTCTCTGCTTTCCTGCGGACTCCATCCTCAAAAGCACTTTTTTTCGCTTTCGGCAACCTCAGGAGCAAAAAAGACAAACGTCCAGCTTTTGCTGCCACAGCAAAGGTGCCAGCGGGGAAAAGTGATGCTGGTCCTCATTGCCTCCTGGAACCTCTTCAAATGCCACAGACAATTTGGCCCTCTCTGCTTTACTGCGGACTCCATCCTCAAAAGCACCTTTTTTCGCTTTCGGCAACCTCCAGAGCAAAAAAGACAAACGTCCAGCTTTTGCTGCCACAGCAAAGGTGCCAGCGGGGAAAAGTGATGCTGGTTCTCACTGCCTCCTGAAACCCCTTCAAATGCCACAGACAATTGGGCCCTCTCTGCTTTCCTGCGGACTCCATCTTCAAAAGCACCTGTTTTCGCTTTCGGCAGCCTCCTGAGCAAAAGAGACAAACGTCCAGCTTTTGCAGCCACAGCAAAGGTGCCAGCGGGGAAAAGTGATGCTGGTCCTCATTGCCTCCTGGAACCTCTTCAAATGCCACAGACAATTTGGCCCTCTCTGCTTTCCTGCGGACTCCATCCTCAAAAGCACCTGTTTTCGCTTTCGGCAACCTCCGGAGCAAAAAAGACAAACGTCTAGCTTTTGCTGCCACAGCAAAGGTGCCAGCGGGGAAAAGTAATGCTGGTTCTCACTGCCTCCTGGAACCTCTTCAAATTCCACAGACAATTTGGCCCTCTCTGCTTTTTGCCGACTCCATCCTCAAAAGCACCTGTTTTCGCTTTCGGCATCCTCCGGAGCAAAAAATACAAACGTCCAGCTTTTGCTGCCACAGCAAAGGTGCCAGCGGAGAAAAGTAATGCTGGTTCTCACTGCCTCCTGGAACCCTTTTCAAATGCCACAGACAATTTGGCCCTCTCTGCTTTACTGCGGACTCTATCCTCAAAAGCACCTTTTTTCACTTTCGGCGCCCTCCGGTGGTAAAAAGACAAACGTCCAGCTTTTGCTGCCACAGCAAAGGTGCCAGCGGGGAAAAGTGATGCTGGTCCTCACTGCCTCCTGAAACTCCTTCTAATGCCACAGACAATTTGGCCCTCTCTGCTTTCCTGCGGACTCCATCCTCAAAAGCGCCTTTTTTCACTTTCGGCGCCCTCCGGTGGTAAAAAGACAAACGTCCAGCTTTTCCTGCCGCAGCAAAGGTGCCAGCAGGCAAAAGTAATACTAGTTTTCTCTGCCTCCTGGAACTCTTTCAAATGCCCCAGACAATTTGGCCCTCTCTGCTTTCCTGTGGACTCCATCTTCAAAAGCACCTGTTTTCACTTTCGGCAACCTCCAGAGCAAAAAAGACAAACGTCCAGCTTTTGCTGCCACAGCAAAGGTGCCAGCGGGGAAAAGTAATGCTGGTCCTCATTGCCTCCTGGAACCTCCTCAAATGCCACAGACAATTTGGCCCTCTCTGCTTTCCTGCGGACTCCATCCTCAAAAGCACCTGTTTTCGCTTTCGGCGGTCTTTGTAGCAAAAAAGACAAACGTCCAGCTTTTGCTGCCACAGCAAAGGTGCCAGCGGGGAAAAGTGATGCTGGTCCTCACTGCCTCCTGGAACCCTTTCAAATGCCCCAGACAATTTGGCCCTCTCTCCTTTCCTGCAGACTCCATCCTCAAAAGCACCTGTTTTCGCTTTCGGCAGCCTCCGGAGCAAAAAAGACAAACGTCCAGCTTTTGCTGCCACAGCAAAGGTGCCAGCGGGGAAAAGTAATGCTGGTTCTCACTGCCTCCTGGAACCCTTTCAAATGCCACAGACAATTTGGCCCTCTCTGCTTTCCTGCGGACTCCATCTTCAAAAGCACCTGTTTTCGCTTTCGGCAGCCTCCGGAGCAAAAGAGACAAACGTCCAGCTTTTGCTGCCACAGCAAAGGTGCCAGCGGGGAAAAGTGATGCTGGTCCCCATTGCCTCCTGGAACCTCTTCAAATGCCCCAGACAATTTGGCCCTCTCTGCTTTCCTGCGGACTCCATCCTCAAAAGCACCTGTTTTCGCTTTCGGCAACCTCCGGAGCAAAAAAGACAAACGTCCAGCTTTTGCTGCCACAGCAAAGGTGCCAGCGGGGAAAAGTAATGCTGGTTCTCACTGTCTCCTGGAACCCCTTCAAATGCCCCAGACAATTTGGCCCTCTCTGCTTTCCTGCGGACTCCATCCTCAAAAGCGCCTTTTTTCACTTTCGGCGCCCTCCGGAGCAAAAAAGACAAACGTCCAGCTTTTCCTGCCGCAGCAAAGGTGCCAGCGGGGACAAGTAATACTAGTTTTCACTGCCTCCTGGAACTCTTTCAAATGTCCCAGACAATTTGGACCTCTCTGCTTTCCTGCGGACTCCATCCTCAAAAGCACCTGTTTTCACTTTCGGCAACCTCCAGAGCAAAAAAGACAAACGTCCAGCTTTTGCTGCCACAGCAAAGGTGCCAGCGGGGAAAAGTGATGCTGGTCCTCATTGCCTCCTGCAACCTCTTCAAATGCCCCAGACAATTTGGCACTCTCTGCTTTCCTGCGGACTCCATCCTAAAAAACACCTGTTTTCGCTTTCGGCAACCTCAGGAGCAAAAAAGACAAACGTCCAGCTTTTGCTGCCACAGCAAAGGTGCCAGCGGGGAAAAGTGATGCTGGTTCTCACTGTCTCCTGGAACCCCTTCAAATGCCCCAGACAATTTGGCCCTCTCTGCTTTCCTGCGGACTCCATCCTCAAAAGCACCTGTTTTCGCTTTCGGCGGTCCTTGGAGCAAAAAAGACAAACGTCCAGCTTTTGCTGCCACAGCAAAGGTGCCAGCGGAGAAAAGTAATGCTGGTTCTCACTGCCTCCTGGAACCCTTTCAAATGCCACAGACAATTTGGCCCTCTCTGCTTTACTGCGGACTCTTTCCTCAAAAGCGCCTTTTTTCACTTTCGGCGCCCTCCGGTGGTAAAAAGACAAACGTCCAGCTTTTCCTGCCGCAGCAAAGGTGCCAGCGGGGACAAGTAATACTAGTTTTCACTGCCTCCTGGAACTCTTTCAAATGCCCCAGACAATTTGGCCCTCTCTGCTTTCCTGCAGACTCCATCCTCAAAAGCACCTGTTTTCACTTTCGGCAACCTCCAGAGCAAAAAAGACAAACGTCCAGCTTTTGCTGCCACAGCAAAAGTGCCAGCGGGGAAAAGTGATGCTGGTCCTCATTGCCTCCTGGAACCTCTTCAAATGCCACAGACAATTTGGCCCTCTCTGCTTTCCTGCGGACTCCATCCTCAAAAGCACCTGTTTTCGCTTTCGGCGCCCTCCGGAGCAAAAAAGACAAACGTCCAGCTTTTGCTGCCACAGCAAAGGTGCCAGCGGGGAAAAGTGATGCTGGTCCTCACTGCCTCCTGAAACCCCTTCAAATGCCCCAGACAATTTGGCCCTCTCTGCTTTCCTGCGGACTCCATCCTCAAAAGCACTTTTTTTCGCTTTCGGCAACCTCAGGAGCAAAAAAGACAAACGTCCAGCTTTTGCTGCCACAGCAAAGGTGCCAGCGGGGAAAAGTGATGCTGGTCCTCATTGCCTCCTGGAACCTCTTCAAATGCCACAGACAATTTGGCCCTCTCTGCTTTACTGCGGACTCCATCCTCAAAAGCACCTTTTTTCGCTTTCGGCAACCTCCAGAGCAAAAAAGACAAACGTCCAGCTTTTGCTGCCACAGCAAAGGTGCCAGCGGGGAAAAGTGATGCTGGTTCTCACTGCCTCCTGAAACCCCTTCAAATGCCACAGACAATTGGGCCCTCTCTGCTTTCCTGCGGACTCCATCTTCAAAAGTACCTGTTTTCGCTTTCGGCAGCCTCCTGAGCAAAAGAGACAAACGTCCAGCTTTTGCAGCCACAGCAAAGGTGCCAGCGGGGAAAAGTGATGCTGGTCCTCATTGCCTCCTGGAACCTCTTCAAATGCCACAGACAATTTGGCCCTCTCTGCTTTTTGCCGACTCCATCCTCAAAAGCACCTGTTTTCGCTTTCGGCATCCTCCGGAGCAAAAAATACAAACGTCCAGCCTTTGCTGCCACAGCAAAGGTGCCAGCGGAGAAAAGTAATGCTGGTTCTCACTGCCTCCTGGAACCCTTTTCAAATGCCACAGACAATTTGGCCCTCTCTGCTTTACTGCGGACTCTATCCTCAAAAGCACCTTTTTTCACTTTCGGCGCCCTCCGGTGGTAAAAAGACAAACGTCCAGCTTTTGCTGCCACAGCAAAGGTGCCAGCGGGGAAAAGTGATGCTGGTCCTCACTGCCTCCTGAAACTCCTTCTAATGCCACAGACAATTTGGCCCTCTCTGCTTTCCTGCGGACTCCATCCTCAAAAGCGCCTTTTTTCACTTTCGGCGCCCTCCGGTGGTAAAAAGACAAACGTCCAGCTTTTCCTGCCGCAGCAAAGGTGCCAGCAGGCAAAAGTAATACTAGTTTTCTCTGCCTCCTGGAACTCTTTCAAATGCCCCAGACAATTTGGCCCTCTCTGCTTTCCTGTGGACTCCATCTTCAAAAGCACCTGTTTTCACTTTCGGCAACCTCCAGAGCAAAAAAGACAAACGTCCAGCTTTTGCTGCCACAGCAAAGGTGCCAGCGGGGAAAAGTAATGCTGGTCCTCATTGCCTCCTGGAACCTCCTCAAATGCCACAGACAATTTGGCCCTCTCTGCTTTCCTGCGGACTCCATCCTCAAAAGCACCTGTTTTCGCTTTCGGCGGTCTTTGTAGCAAAAAAGACAAACGTCCAGCTTTTGCTGCCACAGCAAAGGTGCCAGCGGGGAAAAGTGATGCTGGTCCTCACTGCCTCCTGGAACCCTTTCAAATGCCCCAGACAATTTGGCCCTCTCTCCTTTCCTGCAGACTCCATCCTCAAAAGCACCTGTTTTCGCTTTCGGCAGCCTCCGGAGCAAAAAAGACAAACGTCCAGCTTTTGCTGCCACAGCAAAGGTGCCAGCGGGGAAAAGTAATGCTGGTTCTCACTGCCTCCTGGAACCCTTTCAAATGCCACAGACAATTTGGCCCTCTCTGCTTTCCTGCGGACTCCATCTTCAAAAGCACCTGTTTTCGCTTTCGGCAGCCTCCGGAGCAAAAGAGACAAACGTCCAGCTTTTGCTGCCACAGCAAAGGTGCCAGCGGGGAAAAGTGATGCTGGTCCCCATTGCCTCCTGGAACCTCTTCAAATGCCCCAGACAATTTGGCCCTCTCTGCTTTCCTGCGGACTCCATCCTCAAAAGCACCTGTTTTCGCTTTCGGCAACCTCCGGAGCAAAAAAGACAAACGTCCAGCTTTTGCTGCCACAGCAAAGGTGCCAGCGGGGAAAAGTAATGCTGGTTCTCACTGTCTCCTGGAACCCCTTCAAATGCCCCAGACAATTTGGCCCTCTCTGCTTTCCTGCGGACTCCATCCTCAAAAGCGCCTTTTTTCACTTTCGGCGCACTCCGGTGGTAAAAAGACAAACGTCCAGCTTTTCCTGCCGCAGCAAAGGTGCCAGCGGGGACAAGTAATACTAGTTTTCACTGCCTCCTGGAACTCTTTCAAATGTCCCAGACAATTTGGACCTCTCTGCTTTCCTGCGGACTCCATCCTCAAAAGCACCTGTTTTCACTTTCGGCAACCTCCAGAGCAAAAAAGACAAACGTCCAGCTTTTGCTGCCACAGCAAAGGTGCCAGCGGGCAAAAGTGATGCTGGTCTTCATTGCCTCCTGCAACCTCTTCAAATGCCCCAGACAATTTGGCACTCTCTGCTTTCCTGCGGACTCCATCCTAAAAAACACCTGTTTTCGCTTTCGGCAACCTCAGGAGCAAAAAAGACAAACGTCCAGCTTTTGCTGCCACAGCAAAGGTGCCAGCGGGGAAAAGTAATGCTGGTTCTCACTGCATCCTGGAACCCTTTCAAATGCCCCAGACAATTTGGCCCTCTCTCCTTTCCTGCAGACTCCATCCTCAAAAGCACCTGTTTTCGCTTTCGGCAGCCTCCGGAGCAAAAAAGACAAACGTCCAGCTTTTGCTGCCACAGCAAAGGTGCCAGGGGGGAAAAGTGATGCTGGTTCTCACTGCCTCCTGGAACCCTTTCAAATGCCCCAGACAATTTGGCCCTCTCTGCTTTCCTGCGGACTCCATCCTCAAAAGCACCTGTTTTCGCTTTCGGTAACCTCCGGAGCAAAAAAGACAAACGTCCAGCTTTTGCTGCCACAGCAAAGGTGCCAGCGGGGAAAAGTAATGCTGGTTCTCACTGCCTCCTGGAACCTCTTCAAATGCCCCAGACAATTTGGCCCTCTCTGCTTTCCTGCGGACTCCATCCTCAAAAGCACCTTTTTTCGCTTTCGGCAACCTCCAGAGCAAAAAAGACAAACGTCCAGCTTTTGCTGCCACAGCAAAGGTGCCAGCGGGGAAAAGTGATGCTGGTTCTCACTGCCTCCTGAAACCCCTTCAAATGCCACAGACAATTGGGCCCTCTCTGCTTTCCTGCGGACTCCATCTTCAAAAGCACCTGTTTTCGCTTTCGGCAGCCTCCTGAGCAAAAGAGACAAACGTCCAGCTTTTGCAGCCACAGCAAAGGTGCCAGTGGGGAAAAGTGATGCTGGTCCTCATTGCCTCCTGGAACCTCTTCAAATGCCACAGACAATTTGGCCCTCTCTGCTTTCCTGCGGACTCCATCCTCAAAAGCACCTGTTTTCGCTTTCGGCAACCTCCGGAGCAAAAAAGACAAACGTCCAGCTTTTGCTGCCACAGCAAAGGTGCCAGCGGGGAAAAGTAATGCTGGTTCTCACTGCCTCCTGGAACCTCTTCAAATTCCACAGACAATTTGGCCCTCTCTGCTTTCCTGCCGACTCCATCCTCAAAAGCACCTGTTTTCGCTTTCGGCATCCTCCGGAGCAAAAAATACAAACGTCCAGCTTTTGCTGCCACAGCAAAGGTGCCAGCGGAGAAAAGTAATGCTGGTTCTCACTGCCTCCTGGAACCCTTTTCAAATGCCACAGACAATTTGGCCCTCTCTGCTTTACTGCGGACTCTATCCTCAAAAGCACCTTTTTTCACTTTCGGCGCCCTCCGGTGGTAAAAAGACAAACGTCCAGCTTTTGCTGCCACAGCAAAGGTGCCAGCGGGGAAAAGTGATGCTGGTCCTCACTGCCTCCTGAAACTCCTTCTAATGCCACAGACAATTTGGCCCTCTCTGCTTTCCTGCGGACTCCATCCTCAAAAGCGCCTTTTTTCACTTTCGGCGCCCTCCGGTGGTAAAAAGACAAACGTCCAGCTTTTCCTGCCGCAGCAAAGGTGCCAGCGGGGAAAAGTAATACTAGTTTTCTCTGCCTCCTGGAACTCTTTCAAATGCCCCAGACAATTTGGCCCTCTCTGCTTTCCTGTGGACTCCATCTTCAAAAGCACCTGTTTTCACTTTCGGCAACCTCCAGAGCAAAAAAGACAAACGTCCAGCTTTTGCTGCCACAGCAAAGGTGCCAGCGGGGAAAAGTAATGCTGGTCCTCATTGCCTCCTGGAACCTCCTCAAATGCCACAGACAATTTGGCCCTCTCTGCTTCCCTGCGGACTCCATCCTCAAAAGCACCTGTTTTCGCTTTCGGCGGTCTTTGTAGCAAAAAAGACAAACGTCCAGCTTTTGCTGCCACAGCAAAGGTGCCAGCGGGGAAAAGTGATGCTGGTCCTCACTGCCTCCTGGAACCCTTTCAAATGCCCCAGACAATTTGGCCCTCTCTGCTTTCCTGCAGACTCCATCCTCAAAAGCACCTTTTTTCGCTTTCGGCAGCCTCCGGAGCAAAAAAGACAAACGTCCAGCTTTTGCTGCCACAGCAAAGGTGCCAGCGGGGAAAAGTAATGCTGGTTCTCACTGCCTCCTGGAACCCTTTCAAATGCCACAGACAATTTGGCCCTCTCTGCTTTCCTGCGGACTCCATCTTCAAAAGCACCTGTTTTCGCTTTCGGCAACCTCCGGAGCAAAAGAGACAAACGTCCAGCTTTTGCTGCCACAGCAAAGGTGCCAGCGGGGAAAAGTGATGCTGGTCCCCATTGCCTCCTGGAACCTCTTCAAATGCCCCAGACAATTTGGCCCTCTCTGCTTTCCTGCGGACTCCATCCTCAAAAGCACCTGTTTTCGCTTTCGGCAACCTCCGGAGCAAAAAAGACAAACGTCCAGCTTTTGCTGCCACAGCAAAGGTGCCAGCGGGGAAAAGTAATGCTGGTTCTCACTGTCTCCTGGAACCCCTTCAAATGCCCCAGACAATTTGGCCCTCTCTGCTTTCCTGCGGACTCCATCCTCAAAAGCGCCTTTTTTCACTTTCGGCGCCCTCCGGTGGTAAAAAGACAAACGTCCAGCTTTTCCTGCCGCAGCAAAGGTGCCAGCGGGGACAAGTAATACTAGTTTTCACTGCCTCCTGGAACTCTTTCAAATGTCCCAGACAATTTGGACCTCTCTGCTTTCCTGCGGACTCCATCCTCAAAAGCACCTGTTTTCACTTTCGGCAACCTCCAGAGCAAAAAAGACAAACGTCCAGCTTTTGCTGCCACAGCAAAGGTGCCAGCGGGGAAAAGTGATGCTGGTCCTCATTGCCTCCTGCAACCTCTTCAAATGCCCCAGACAATTTGGCACTCTCTGCTTTCCTGCGGACTCCATCCTCAAAAGCACCTGTTTTCGCTTTCGGCGGTCTTTGGAGCAAAAAAGACAAACGTCCAGCTTTTGCTGCCACAGCAAAGGTGCCAGCGGGGAAAAGTGATGCTGGTCCTCACTGCCTCCTGAAACCCTATCAAATGCCCCAGACAATTTGGCCCTCTCTGCTTTCCTGCGGACTCCATCCTCAAAAGCACCTTTTTTCGCTTTCGGCAACCTCCGGAGCAAAAAAGACAAACGTCCAGCTTTTGCTGCCACAGCAAAGGGGCCAGCAGGTAAAAGTAATGCTGGTTCTCACTGCCTCCTGGAACCTCTTCAAATGCCCCAGACAATTTGGCCCTCTCTGCTTTCCTGCGGACTCCATCCTCAAAAGCACCTGTTTTCGCTTTCGGCGGTCCTTGGAGCAAAAAAGACAAACGTCCAGCTTTTGCTGCCACAGCAAAGGTGCCAGCGGAGAAAAGTAATGCTGGTTCTCACTGCCTCCTGGAACCCTTTCAAATGCCACAGACAATTTGGCCCTCTCTGCTTTACTGCGGACTCTATCCTCAAAAGCGCCTTTTTTCACTTTCGGCGCCCTCCTGTGGTAAAAAGACAAACGTCCAGCTTTTCCTGCCGCAGCAAAGGTGCCAGCGGGGACAAGTAATACTAGTTTTCACTGCCTCCTGGAACTCTTTCAAATGCCACAGACAATTTGGCCCTCTCTGCTTTCCTGCAGACTCCATCCTCAAAAGCACCTGTTTTCACTTTCGGCAACCTCCAGAGCAAAAAAGACAAACGTCCAGCTTTTGCTGCCACAGCAAAGGTGCCAGCGGGGAAAAGTGATGCTGGTCCTCACTGCCTCCTGAAACCCCTTCAAATGCCCCAGACAATTTGGCCCTCTCTGCTTTCCTGCGGACTCCATCCTCAAAAGCACTTTTTTTCGCTTTCGGCAACCTCAGGAGCAAAAAAGACAAACGTCCAGCTTTTGCTGCCACAGCAAAGGTGCCAGCGGGGAAAAGTGATGCTGGTCCTCATTGCCTCCTGGAACCTCTTCAAATGCCACAGACAATTTGGCCCTCTCTGCTTTACTGCGGACTCCATCCTCAAAAGCACCTTTTTTCGCTTTCGGCAACCTCCAGAGCAAAAAAGACAAACGTCCAGCTTTTGCTGCCACAGCAAAGGTGCCAGCGGGGAAAAGTGATGCTGGTTCTCACTGCCTCCTGAAACCCCTTCAAATGCCACAGACAATTTGGCCCTCTCTGCTTTCCTGCGGACTCCATCTTCAAAAGCACCTGTTTTCGCTTTCGGCAGCCTCCTGAGCAAAAGAGACAAACGTCCAGCTTTTGCTGCCACAGCAAAAATGCCTGCGGGGAAAAGTGATGCTGGTCCTCATTGCCTCCTGGAACCTCTTCAAATGCCACAGACAATTTGGCCCTCTCTGCTTTCCTGCGGACTCCATCCTCAAAAGCACCTGTTTTCGCTTTCGGCAACCTCCGGAGCAAAAAAGACAAACGTCCAGCTTTTGCTGCCACAGCAAAGGTGCCAGCGGGGAAAAGTAATGCTGGTTCTCACTGCCTCCTGGAACCTCTTCAAATGCCACAGACAATTTGGCCCTCTCTGCTTTCCTGCCGACTCCATCCTCAAAAGCACCTGTTTTCGCTTTCGGCATCCTCCGGAGCAAAAAATACAAACGTCCAGCTTTTGCTGCCACAGCAAAGGTGCCAGCGGAGAAAAGTAATGCTGGTTCTCACTGCCTCCTGGAACCCTTTTCAAATGCCACAGACAATTTGGCCCTCTCTGCTTTACTGCGGACTCTATCCTCAAAAGCACCTTTTTTCACTTTCGGCGCCCTCCGGTGTTAAAAAGACAAACGTCCAGCTTTTGCTGCCACAGCAAAGGTGCCAGCGGGGAAAAGTGATGCTGGTCCTCACTGCCTCCTGAAACTCCTTCTAATGCCACAGACAATTTGGCCCTCTCTGCTTTCCTGCGGACTCCATCCTCAAAAGCGCCTTTTTTCACTTTCGGCGCCCTCCGGTGGTAAAAAGACAAACGTCCAGCTTTTCCTGCCGCAGCAAAGGTGCCAGCGGGGAAAAGTAATACTAGTTTTCTCTGCCTCCTGGAACTCTTTCAAATGCCCCAGACAATTTGGCCCTCTCTGCTTTCCTGTGGACTCCATCCTCAAAAGCACCTGTTTTCGCTTTCGGCAACCTCCAGAGCAAAAAAGACAAACGTCCAGCTTTTGCTGCCACAGCAAAGGTGCCAGCGGGGAAAAGTAATGCTGGTCCTCATTGCCTCCTGGAACCTCCTCAAATGCCACAGACAATTTGGCCCTCTCTGCTTTCCTGCGGACTCCATCCTCAAAAGCACCTGTTTTCGCTTTCGGCGGTCTTTGTAGCAAAAAAGACAAACGTCCAGCTTTTGCTGCCACAGCAAAGGTGCCAGCGGGGAAAAGTGATGCTGGTCCTTACTGCCTCCTGGAACCCTTTCAAATGCCACAGACAATTTGGCACTCTCTGCTTTCCTGCAGACTCCATCCTCAAAAGCACCTTTTTTCGCTTTCGGCAGCCTCCGGAGCAAAAAAGACAAACGTCCAGCTTTTGCTGCCACAGCAAAGGTGCCAGCGGGGAAAAGTAATGCTGGTTCTCACTGCCTCCTGGAACCTTTTCAAATGCCCCAGACAATTTGGCCCTCTCTGCTTTCCTGCGGACTCCATCCTCAAAAGCACCTGTTTTCGCTTTCGGCAGCCTCCGGAGCAAAAAAGACAAACGTCCAGCTTTTGCTGCCACAGCAAAGGTGCCAGCGGGGAAAAGTAATGCTGGTTCTCACTGCCTCCTGAAACCCCTTCAAATGCCACAGACAATTTGGCCCTCTCTGCTTTCCTGCGGACTCCATCCTCAAAAGCACCTTTTTTCACTTTCGGCAACCTCCGGTGGTAAAAAGAAAAACGTCCAGCTTTTGCTGCCACAGCAAAGGTGCCAGCGGGGAAAAGTAATGCTGGTTCTCACTGCCTCCTGGAACTCTTTCAAATGCCACAGACAATTTGGCCCTCTCTGCTTTCCTGCGGACTCCATCCTCAAAAGCACCTGTTTTCGCTTTCGCCGGACTTTGGAGCAAAAAAGACAAACGTCCAGCTTTTGCTGCCACAGCAAAGGTGCCAGCGGGGAAAAGTGATGCTGGTTCTCACTGCCTCCTGGAACCCTTTCAAATGCCACAGACAATTTGGCCCTCTCTGCTTTACTGCGGAGTCTATCCTCAAAAGCGCCTTTTTTCATTTTCGGCGCCCTCCGGTGGTAAAAAGACAAACGTCCAGCTTTTCCTGCCGCAGCAAAGGTGCCAGCGGGGACAAGTAATACTAGTTTTCACTGCCTCCTGGAACTCTTTCAAATGCCCCAGACAATTTGGCCCTTTCTGCTTTCCTGCAGACTCCATCCTCAAAAGCACCTGTTTTCACTTTCGGCAACCTCCAGAGCAAAAAAGACAAACGTCCAGCTTTTGCTGCCACAGCAAAGGTGCCAGCGGGGAAAAGTGATGCTGGTCCTCATTGCCTCCTGGAACCTCTTCAAATGCCACAGACAATTTGGCCCTCTCTGCTTTCCTGCGGACTCCATCCTCAAAAGCACCTGTTTTCGCTTTCGGCGCCCTCCGGATCAAAAAAGACAAACGTCCAGCTTTTGCTGCCACAGCAAAGGTGCCAGCGGGGAAAAGTGATGCTGGTCCTCACTGCCTCCTGAAACCCCTTCAAATGCCCCAGACAATTTGGCCCTCTCTGCTTTCCTGCGGACTCCATCCTCAAAAGCACTTTTTTTCGCTTTCGGCAACCTCAGGAGCAAAAAATACAAACGTCCAGCTTTTGCTGCCACAGCAAAGGTGCCAGCGGAGAAAAGTAATGCTGGTTCTCACTGCCTCCTGGAACCCTTTTCAAATGCCACAGACAATTTGGCCCTCTCTGCTTTACTGCGGACTCTATCCTCAAAAGCACCTTTTTTCACTTTCGGCGCCCTCCGGTGGTAAAAAGACAAACGTCCAGCTTTTGCTGCCACAGCAAAGGTGCCAGCGGGGAAAAGTGATGCTGGTCCTCACTGCCTCCTGAAACTCCTTCTAATGCCACAGACATTTTGGCCCTCTCTGCTTTCCTGCGGACTCCATCCTCAAAAGCGCCTTTTTTCACTTTCGGCGCCCTCCGG
Source organism: Vanellus vanellus (assembly GCF_965231255.1). NCBI lineage: Eukaryota > Metazoa > Chordata > Aves > Charadriiformes > Charadriidae > Vanellus > Vanellus vanellus. The sequence continues at coordinate 110,725 of NW_028126991.1, forward strand.
TGGTAAAAAGACAAACGTCCAGCTTTTCCTGCCGCAGCAAAGGTGCCAGCGGGGAAAAGTAATACTAGTTTTCTCTGCCTCCTGGAACTCTTTCAAATGCCCCAGACAATTTGGCCCTCTCTGCTTTCCTGTGGACTCCATCCTCAAAAGCACCTGTTTTCACTTTCGGCAACCTCCAGAGCAAAAAAGACAAACGTCCAGCTTTTGCTGCCACAGCAAAGGTGCCAGCGGGGAAAAGTAATGCTGGTCCTCATTGCCTCCTGGAACCTCCTCAAATGCCACAGACAATTTGGCCCTCTCTGCTTTCCTGCGGACTCCATCCTCAAAAGCACCTGTTTTCGCTTTCGGCGGTCTTTGTAGCAAAAAAGACAAACGTCCAGCTTTTGCTGCCACAGCAAAGGTGCCAGCGGGGAAAAGTGATGCTGGTCCTCACTGCCTCCTGGAACCCTTTCAAATGTTACAGACAATTTGGCACTCTCTGCTTTCCTGCAGACTCCATCCTCAAAAGCACCTTTTTTCGCTTTCGGCAGCCTCCGGAGCAAAAAAGACAAACGTCCAGCTTTTGCTGCCACAGCAAAGGTGCCAGCGGGGAAAGGTAATGCTGGTTCTCACTGCCTCCTGGAACCCTTTCAAATGCCACAGACAATTTGGCCCTCTCTGCTTTCCTGCGGACTCCATCTTCAAAAGCACCTGTTTTCGCTTTCGGCAGCCTCCGGAGCAAAAGAGACAAACGTCCAGCTTTTGCTGCCACAGCAAAGGTGCCAGCGGGGAAAAGTGATGCTGGTCCCCATTGCCTCCTGGAACCTCTTCAAATGCCCCAGACAATTTGGCCCTCTCTGCTTTCCTGCGGACTCCATCCTCAAAAGCACCTGTTTTCACTTTCGGCATCCTCCGGAGCAAAAAATACAAACGTCCAGCTTTTGCTGCCACAGCAAAGGTGCCAGCGGAGAAAAGTAATGCTGGTTCTCACTGCCTCCTGGAACCCTTTCAAATGCCACAGACAATTTGGCCCTCTCTGCTTTACTGCGGACTCTATCCTCAAAAGCACCTTTTTTCACTTTCGGCGCCCTCCGGTGGTAAAAAGACAAACGTCCAGCTTTTGCTGCCACAGCAAAGGTGCCAGCGGGGAAAAGTGATGCTGGTCCTCATTGCCTCCTAAAACCTATTCAAATGCCCCAGACAATTTGGCACTCTCTGCTTTCCTGCGGACTCCATCCTCAAAAGCACCTGTTTTCGCTTTCGGCAGCCTACGGAGCAAAAAAGACAAACGTCCAGCTTTTGCTGCCACAGCAAAGGTGCCAGCGGGCAAAAGTAATGCTGGTTCTCACTGCCTCCTGAAACCCCTTCAAATGCCACAGACAATTTGGCCCTCTCTGCTTTCCTGCGGACTCCATCCTCAAAAGCACCTGTTTTCGCTTTCGGCGCCCTCCGGAGCAAAAAAGACAAACGTCCAGCTTTTGCTGCCACAGCAAAGGTGCCAGCGGGGAAAAGTGATGCTGGTCCTCACTGCCTCCTGAAACCCCTTCAAATGCCCCAGACAATTTGGCCCTCTCTGCTTTCCTGCGGACTCCATCCTGAAAAGCACTTTTTTTCGCTTTCGGCAACCTCAGGAGCAAAAAAGACAAACGTCCAGCTTTTGCTGCCACAGCAAAGGTGCCAGCGGGGAAAAGTGATGCTGGTCCTCATTGCCTCCTGGAACCTCGTCAAATGCCACAGACAATTTGGCCCTCTCTGCTTTACTGCGGACTCCATCCTCAAAAGCACCTGTTTTCGCTTTCGGCAACCTCCAGAGCAAAAAAGACAAACGTCCAGCTTTTGCTGCCACAGCAAAGGTGCCAGCGGGGAAAAGTGATGCTGGTCCTCACTGCCTCCTGAAACCCCTTCAAATGCCCCAGACAATTTGGCCCTCTCTGCTTTCCTGCGGACTCCATCCTCAAAAGCACTTTTTTTCGCTTTCGGCAACCTCAGGAGCAAAAAATACAAACGTCCAGCTTTTGCTGCCACAGCAAAGGTGCCAGCGGAGAAAAGTAATGCTGGTTCTCACTGCCTCCTGGAACCCTTTTCAAATGCCACAGACAATTTGGCCCTCTCTGCTTTACTGCGGACTCTATCCTCAAAAGCACCTTTTTTCACTTTCGGCGCCCTCCGGTGGTAAAAAGACAAACGTCCAGCTTTTGCTGCCACAGCAAAGGTGCCAGCGGGGAAAAGTGATGCTGGTCCTCACTGCCTCCTGAAACTCCTTCTAATGCCACAGACATTTTGGCCCTCTCTGCTTTCCTGCGGACTCCATCCTCAAAAGCGCCTTTTTTCACTTTCGGCGCCCTCCGGTGGTAAAAAGACAAACGTCCAGCTTTTCCTGCCGCAGCAAAGGTGCCAGCGGGGAAAAGTAATACTAGTTTTCTCTGCCTCCTGGAACTCTTTCAAATGCCCCAGACAATTTGGCCCTCTCTGCTTTCCTGTGGACTCCATCCTCAAAAGCACCTGTTTTCACTTTCGGCAACCTCCAGAGCAAAAAAGACAAACGTCCAGCTTTTGCTGCCACAGCAAAGGTGCCAGCGGGGAAAAGTAATGCTGGTCCTCATTGCCTCCTGGAACCTCCTCAAATGCCACAGACAATTTGGCCCTCTCTGCTTTCCTGCGGACTCCATCCTCAAAAGCACCTGTTTTCGCTTTCGGCGGTCTTTGTAGCAAAAAAGACAAACGTCCAGCTTTTGCTGCCACAGCAAAGGTGCCAGCGGGGAAAAGTGATGCTGGTCCTCACTGCCTCCTGGAACCCTTTCAAATGTTACAGACAATTTGGCACTCTCTGCTTTCCTGCAGACTCCATCCTCAAAAGCACCTTTTTTCGCTTTCGGCAGCCTCCGGAGCAAAAAAGACAAACGTCCAGCTTTTGCTGCCACAGCAAAGGTGCCAGCGGGGAAAGGTAATGCTGGTTCTCACTGCCTCCTGGAACCCTTTCAAATGCCACAGACAATTTGGCCCTCTCTGCTTTCCTGCGGACTCCATCTTCAAAAGCACCTGTTTTCGCTTTCGGCAGCCTCCGGAGCAAAAGAGACAAACGTCCAGCTTTTGCTGCCACAGCAAAGGTGCCAGCGGGGAAAAGTAATGCTGGTTCTCACTGCCTCCTGGAACCCTTTTCAAATGCCACAGACAATTTGGCCCTCTCTGCTTTACTGCGGACTCTATCCTCAAAAGCACCTTTTTTCACTTTCGGCGCCCTCCGGTGGTAAAAAGACAAACGTCCAGCTTTTGCTGCCACAGCAAAGGTGCCAGCGGGGAAAAGTGATGCTGGTCCTCACTGCCTCCTGAAACTCCTTCTAATGCCACAGACATTTTGGCCCTCTCTGCTTTCCTGCGGACTCCATCCTCAAAAGCGCCTTTTTTCACTTTCGGCGCCCTCCGGTGGTAAAAAGACAAACGTCCAGCTTTTCCTGCCGCAGCAAAGGTGCCAGCGGGGAAAAGTAATACTAGTTTTCTCTGCCTCCTGGAACTCTTTCAAATGCCCCAGACAATTTGGCCCTCTCTGCTTTCCTGTGGACTCCATCCTCAAAAGCACCTGTTTTCACTTTCGGCAACCTCCAGAGCAAAAAAGACAAACGTCCAGCTTTTGCTGCCACAGCAAAGGTGCCAGCGGGGAAAAGTAATGCTGGTCCTCATTGCCTCCTGGAACCTCCTCAAATGCCACAGACAATTTGGCCCTCTCTGCTTTCCTGCGGACTCCATCCTCAAAAGCACCTGTTTTCGCTTTCGGCGGTCTTTGTAGCAAAAAAGACAAACGTCCAGCTTTTGCTGCCACAGCAAAGGTGCCAGCGGGGAAAAGTGATGCTGGTCCTCACTGCCTCCTGGAACCCTTTCAAATGTTACAGACAATTTGGCACTCTCTGCTTTCCTGCAGACTCCATCCTCAAAAGCACCTTTTTTCGCTTTCGGCAGCCTCCGGAGCAAAAAAGACAAACGTCCAGCTTTTGCTGCCACAGCAAAGGTGCCAGCGGGGAAAGGTAATGCTGGTTCTCACTGCCTCCTGGAACCCTTTCAAATGCCACAGACAATTTGGCCCTCTCTGCTTTCCTGCGGACTCCATCTTCAAAAGCACCTGTTTTCGCTTTCGGCAGCCTCCGGAGCAAAAGAGACAAACGTCCAGCTTTTGCTGCCACAGCAAAGGTGCCAGCGGGGAAAAGTGATGCTGGTCCCCATTGCCTCCTGGAACCTCTTCAAATGCCCCAGACAATTTGGCCCTCTCTGCTTTCCTGCGGACTCCATCCTCAAAAGCACCTGTTTTCACTTTCGGCATCCTCCGGAGCAAAAAATACAAACGTCCAGCTTTTGCTGCCACAGCAAAGGTGCCAGCGGAGAAAAGTAATGCTGGTCCTCATTGCCTCCTAAAACCTATTCAAATGCCCCAGACAATTTGGCACTCTCTGCTTTCCTGCGGACTCCATCCTCAAAAGCACCTGTTTTCGCTTTCGGCAGCCTACGGAGCAAAAAAGACAAACGTCCAGCTTTTGCTGCCACAGCAAAGGTGCCAGCGGGCAAAAGTAATGCTGGTTCTCACTGCCTCCTGAAACCCCTTCAAATGCCACAGACAATTTGGCCCTCTCTGCTTTCCTGCGGACTCCATCCTCAAAAGCACCTGTTTTCGCTTTCGGCGCCCTCCGGAGCAAAAAAGACAAACGTCCAGCTTTTGCTGCCACAGCAAAGGTGCCAGCGGGGAAAAGTGATGCTGGTCCTCACTGCCTCCTGAAACCCCTTCAAATGCCCCAGACAATTTGGCCCTCTCTGCTTTCCTGCGGACTCCATCCTGAAAAGCACTTTTTTTCGCTTTCGGCAACCTCAGGAGCAAAAAAGACAAACGTCCAGCTTTTGCTGCCACAGCAAAGGTGCCAGCGGGGAAAAGTGATGCTGGTCCTCATTGCCTCCTGGAACCTCGTCAAATGCCACAGACAATTTGGCCCTCTCTGCTTTACTGCGGACTCCATCCTCAAAAGCACCTGTTTTCGCTTTCGGCAACCTCCAGAGCAAAAAAGACAAACGTCCAGCTTTTGCTGCCACAGCAAAGGTGCCAGCGGGGAAAAGTGATGCTGGTCCTCACTGCCTCCTGAAACCCCTTCAAATGCCCCAGACAATTTGGCCCTCTCTGCTTTCCTGCGGACTCCATCCTCAAAAGCACTTTTTTTCGCTTTCGGCAACCTCAGGAGCAAAAAATACAAACGTCCAGCTTTTGCTGCCACAGCAAAGGTGCCAGCGGAGAAAAGTAATGCTGGTTCTCACTGCCTCCTGGAACCCTTTTCAAATGCCACAGACAATTTGGCCCTCTCTGCTTTACTGCGGACTCTATCCTCAAAAGCACCTTTTTTCACTTTCGGCGCCCTCCGGTGGTAAAAAGACAAACGTCCAGCTTTTGCTGCCACAGCAAAGGTGCCAGCGGGGAAAAGTGATGCTGGTCCTCACTGCCTCCTGAAACTCCTTCTAATGCCACAGACATTTTGGCCCTCTCTGCTTTCCAGCGGACTCCATCTTCAAAAGCGCCTTTTTTCACTTTCGGCGCCCTCCGGTGGTAAAAAGACAAACGTCCAGCTTTTCCTGCCGCAGCAAAGGTGCCAGCGGGGAAAAGTAATACTAGTTTTCTCTGCCTCCTGGAACTCTTTCAAATGCCCCAGACAATTTGGCCCTCTCTGCTTTCCTGTGGACTCCATCCTCAAAAGCACCTGTTTTCACTTTCGGCAACCTCCAGAGCAAAAAAGACAAACGTCCAGCTTTTGCTGCCACAGCAAAGGTGCCAGCGGGGAAAAGTAATGCTGGTCCTCATTGCCTCCTGGAACCTCCTCAAATGCCCCAGACAATTTGGCACTCTCTGCTTTCCTGCGGACTCCATCCTCAAAAGCACCTGTTTTCGCTTTCGGCGGTCTTTGTAGCAAAAAATACAAACGTCCAGCTTTTGCTGCCACAGCAAAGGTGCCAGCGGGGAAAAGTGATGCTGGTCCTCACTGCCTCCTGGAACCCTTTCAAATGTTACAGACAATTTGGCACTCTCTGCTTTCCTGCAGACTCCATCCTCAAAAGCACCTTTTTTCGCTTTCGGCAGCCTCCGGAGCAAAAAAGACAAACGTCCAGCTTTTGCTGCCACAGCAAAGGTGCCAGCGGGGAAAGGTAATGCTGGTTCTCACTGCCTCCTGGAACCCTTTCAAATGCCACAGACAATTTGGCCCTCTCTGCTTTCCTGCGGACTCCATCTTCAAAAGCACCTGTTTTCGCTTTCGGCAGCCTCCGGAGCAAAAGAGACAAACGTCCAGCTTTTGCTGCCACAGCAAAGGTGCCAGCGGGGAAAAGTGATGCTGGTCCCCATTGCCTCCTGGAACCTCTTCAAATGCCCCACACAATTTGGCCCTCTCTGCTTTCCTGCGGACTCCATCCTCAAAAGCACCTGTTTTCACTTTCGGCATCCTCCGGAGCAAAAAATACAAACGTCCAGCTTTTGCTGCCACAGCAAAGGTGCCAGCGGAGAAAAGTAATGCTGGTTCTCACTGCCTCCTGGAACCCTTTCAAATGCCACAGACAATTTGGCCCTCTCTGCTTTACTGCGGACTCTATCCTCAAAAGCACCTTTTTTCACTTTCGGCGCCCTCCGGTGGTAAAAAGACAAACGTCCAGCTTTTGCTGCCACAGCAAAGGTGCCAGCGGGGAAAAGTGATGCTGGTCCTCATTGCCTCCTAAAACCTATTCAAATGCCCCAGACAATTTGGCACTCTCTGCTTTCCTGCGGACTCCATCCTCAAAAGCACCTGTTTTCGCTTTCGGCAGCCTACGGAGCAAAAAAGACAAACGTCCAGCTTTTGCTGCCACAGCAAAGGTGCCAGCGGGCAAAAGTAATGCTGGTTCTCACTGCCTCCTGAAACCCCTTCAAATGCCACAGACAATTTGGCCCTCTCTGCTTTCCTGCGGACTCCATCCTCAAAAGCACCTGTTTTCGCTTTCGGCGCCCTCCGGAGCAAAAAAGACAAACGTCCAGCTTTTGCTGCCACAGCAAAGGTGCCAGCGGGGAAAAGTGATGCTGGTCCTCACTGCCTCCTGAAACCCCTTCAAATGCCCCAGACAATTTGGCCCTCTCTGCTTTCCTGCGGACTCCATCCTGAAAAGCACTTTTTTTCGCTTTCGGCAACCTCCAGAGCAAAAAAGACAAACGTCCAGCTTTTGCTGCCACAGCAAAGGTGCCAGCGGGGAAAAGTGATGCTGGTTCTCACTGCCTCCTGAAACCCCTTCAAATGCCACAGACAATTTGGCCCTCTCTGCTTTCCTGCGGACTCCATCTTCAAAAGCACCTGTTTTCGCTTTCGGCAGCCTCCTGAGCAAAAGAGACAAACGTCCAGCTTTTGCTGCCACAGCAAAGGTGCCTGCGGGGAAAAGTGATGCTGGTCCTCATTGCCTCCTGGAACCTCTTCAAATGCCACAGACAATTTGGCCCTCTCTGCTTTCCTGCGGACTCCATCCTCAAAAGCACCTGTTTTCGCTTTCGGCAACCTCCGGAGCAAAAAAGACAAACGTCCAGCTTTTGCTGCCACAGCAAAGGTGCCAGCGGGGAAAAGTAATGCTGGTCCTCATTGCCTCCTGGAACCTCCTCAAATGTCACAGACAATTTGGCCCTCTCTGCTTTCCTGCGGACTCCATCCTCAAAAGCACCTGTTTTCGCTTTCGGCGGTCTTTGTAGCAAAAAAGACAAACGTCCAGCTTTTGCTGCCACAGCAAAGGTGCCAGCGGGGAAAAGTGATGCTGGTCCTCAATGCCTCCTGGAACCCTTTCAAATGCCACAGACAATTTGGCACTCTCTGCTTTCCTGCAGACTCCATCCTCAAAAGCACCTTTTTTCGCTTTCGGCAGCCTCCGGAGCAAAAAAGACAAACGTCCAGCTTTTGCTGCCACAGCAAAGGTGCCAGCGGGGAAAAGTAATGCTGGTTCTCACTGCCTCCTGGAACCCTTTCAAATGCCACAGACAATTTGGCCCTCTCTGCTTTCCTGCGGACTCCATCTTCAAAAGCACCTGTTTTCGCTTTCGGCAGCCTCCGGAGCAAAAGAGACAAACGTCCAGCTTTTTGCTGCCACAGCAAAGGTGCCAGCGGGGAAAAGTAATGCTGGTTCTCACTGCCTCCTGGAACCTCTTCAAATGCCACAGACAATTTGGCCCTCTCTGCTTTCCTGCGGACTCCATCCTCAAAAGCACCTGTTTTCACTTTCGGCATCCTCCGGAGCAAAAAATACAAACGTCCAGCTTTTCCTGCCACAGTAAAGGTGCCAGCGGAGAAAAGTAATGCTGGTTCTCACTGCCTCCTGAAACACCTTCAAATGCCCAGACAATTTGGCCCTCTCTGCTTTCCTGCGGACTCCATCCTCAAAAGCACCTTTTTTCACTTTCGGCAACCTCCGGTGGTTAAAAAGAAAAACGTCCAGCTTTTGCTGCCACAGCAAAGGTGCCAGCGGGGAAAAGTAATGCTGGTTCTCACTGCCTCCTGGAACTCTTTCAAATGCCCCAGACAATTTGGCCCTCTCTGCTTTCCTGCGGACTCCATCCTCAAAAGCACCTGTTTTCGCTTTCGGCAGCCTCCAGAGCAAAAAAGACAAACGTCCAGCTTTTGCTGCCACAGCAAAGGTGCCAGCGGGGAAAAGTGATGCTGGTTCTCACTGCCTCCTGGAACCCTTTCAAATGCCACAGACAATTTGGCCCTCTCTGCTTTACTGCGGACTCTATCCTCAAAAGCGCCTTTTTTCATTTTTTGGCGCCCTCCGGTGGTAAAAAGACAAACGTCCAGCTTTTCCTGCCGCAGCAAAGGTGCCAGCGGGGACAAGTAATACTAGTTTTCACTGCCTCCTGGAACTCTTTCAAATGCCCCAGACAATTTGGCCCTTTCTGCTTTCCTGCAGACTCCATCCTCAAAAGCACCTGTTTTCACTTTCGGCAACCTCCAGAGCAAAAAAGACAAACGTCCAGCTTTTGCTGCCACAGCAAAGGTGCCAGCGGGGAAAAGTGATGCTGGTCCTCATTGCCTCCTGGAACCTCTTCAAATGCCACAGACAATTTGGCCCTCTCTGCTTTCCTGCGGACTCCATCCTCAAAAGCACCTGTTTTCGCTTTCGGCGCCCTCCGGAGCAAAAAAGACAAACGTCCAGCTTTTGCTGCCACAGCAAAGGTGCCAGCGGGGAAAAGTGATGCTGGTCCTCACTGCCTCCTGAAACCCCTTCAAATGCCCCAGACAATTTGGCCCTCTCTGCTTTCCTGCGGACTCCATCCTCAAAAGCACTTTTTTTCGCTTTCGGCAACCTCAGGAGCAAAAAATACAAACGTCCAGCTTTTTGCTGCCACAGCAAAGGTGCCAGCGGAGAAAAGTAATGCTGGTTCTCACTGCCTCCTGGAACCCTTTTCAAATGCCACAGACAATTTGGCCCTCTCTGCTTTACTGCGGACTCTATCCTCAAAAGCACCTTTTTTCACTTTCGGCGCCCTCCGGTGGTAAAAAGACAAACGTCCAGCTTTGCTGCCACAGCAAAGGTGCCAGCGGGGAAAAGTGATGCTGGTCCTCACTGCCTCCTGAAACTCCTTCTAATGCCACAGACAATTTGGCCCTCTCCTGCTTTCCTGCGGACTCCATCCTCAAAAGCGCCTTTTTTCACTTTCGGCGCCCTCCGGTGGTAAAAAGACAAACGTCCAGCTTTTCCTGCCGCAGCAAAGGTGCCAGCGGGGAAAAGTAATACTAGTTTTCTCTGCCTCCTGGAACTCTTTCAAATGCCCCAGACAATTTGGCCCTCTCTGCTTTCCTGCGGACTCCATCCTCAAAAGCACCTGTTTTCACTTTCGGCATCCTCCGGAGCAAAAAATACAACGTCCAGCTTTTGCTGCCACAGCAAAGGTGCCCAGCGGAGAAAAGTAATGCTGGTTCTCACTGCCTCCTGGAACCCTTTCAAATGCCACAGACAATTGGCCCTCTCTGCTTTACTGCGGACTCTATCCTCAAAAGCACCTTTTTTCACTTTCGGCGCCCTCCGGTGGTAAAAAGACAAACGTCCAGCTTTTGCTGCCACAGCAAAGGTGCCAGCGGGGAAAAGTGATGCTGGTCCTCATTGCCTCCTAAAACCTATTCAAATGCCCCCAGACAATTTGGCACTCTCTGCTTTCCTGCGGACTCCATCCTCAAAAGCACCTGTTTTCGCTTTCGGCAGCCTACGGAGCAAAAAAAGACAAACGTCCAGCTTTTGCTGCCACAGCAAAGGTGCCAGCGGGCAAAAGTAATGCTGGTTCTCACTGCCTCCTGAAACCCCTTCAAATGCCACAGACAATTTGGCCCTCTCTGCTTTCCTGCGGACTCCATCCTCAAAAGCACCTTATTTCACTTTCGGCGCCCTCCGTGGTAAAAAGAAAAACGTCCAGCTTTTGCTACCACAGCAAAGGTGCCAGCGGGGAAAAGTAATGCTGGTTCTCACTGCCTCCTGGAACTCTTTCAAATGCCACAGACAATTTGGCCCTCTCTGCTTTCCTGCGGACTCCATCCTCAAAAGCACCTGTTTTCGCTTTCGGCGGACTTTGGAGCAAAAAAAGACAAACGTCCAGCTTTTGCTGCCACAGCAAAGGTGCCAGCGGGGAAAAGTGATGCTGGTTCTCACTGTCTCCTGGAACCTCTTCAAATGCCCCAGACAATTTGGCCCTCTCTGCTTTCCTGCGGACTCCATCCTCAAAAGCGCCTTTTTTCACTTTCGGCGCCCTCCGGTGGTAAAAAGACAAACGTCCAGCTTTTCCTGCCGCAGCAAAGGTGCCAGCGGGGACAAGCAATACTAGTTTTCACTGCCTCCTGGAACTCTTTCAAATGCCCCAGACAATTTGGCCCTCTCTGCTTTCCTGCGGACTCCATCCTCAAAAGCACCTGTTTTCGCTTTCGGCAACCTCCGGAGCAAAAATACAAACGTCCAGCTTTTGCTGCCACAGCAAAGGTGCCAGCGGGGAAAAGTAATGCTGGTTCTCACTGCCTCCTGGAACCTCTTCAAATTCCACAGACAATTTGGCCCTCTCTGCTTTCCTGCCGACTCCATCCTCAAAAGCACCTGTTTTCGCTTTCGGCATCCTCCGGAACAAAAAATACAAACGTCCAGCTTTTGCTGCCACAGCAAAGGTGCCAGCGGAGAAAAGTAATGCTGGTTCTCACTGCCTCCTGGAACCCTTTTCAAATGCCACAGACAATTTGGCCCTCTCTGCTTTACTGCGGACTCTATCCTCAAAAGCACCTTTTTTCACTTTCGGCGCCCTCCGGTGGTAAAAAGACAAACGTCCAGCTTTTGCTGCCACAGCAAAGGTGCCAGCGGGGAAAAGTGATGCTGGTCCTCACTGCCTCCTGAAACTCCTTCTAATGCCACAGACAATTTGGCCCTCTCTGCTTTCCTGCGGACTCCATCCTCAAAAGCGCCTTTTTTCACTTTCGGCGCCCTCCGGTGGTAAAAAGACAAACGTCCAGCTTTTCCTGCCGCAGGAAAGGTGCCAGCGGGGAAAAGTAATACTAGTTTTCTCTGCCTCCTGGAACTCTTTCAAATGCCCCAGACAATTTGGCCCTCTCTGCTTTCCTGCGGACTCCATCCTCAAAAGCACCTGTTTTCAATTTCGGCAACCTCCAGAGCAAAAAAGACAAACGTCCAGCTTTTGCTGCCACAGCAAAGGTGCCAGCGGGGAAAAGTGATGCTGGTTCTCACTGCCTCCTGGAACCCTTTCAAATGCCACAGACAATTTGGCCCTCTCTGCTTTCCTGCGGACTCCATCTTCAAAAGCACCTGTTTTCGCTTTCGGCAGCCTCCGGAGCAAAAGAGACAAACGTCCAGCTTTTGCTGCCACAGCAAAGGTGCCAGCGGGGAAAAGTGATGCTGGTCCCCATTTCCTCCTGGAACCTCTTCAAATGCCACAGACAATTTGGCCCTCTCTGCTTTCCTGCGGACTCCATCCTCAAAAGCACCTGTTTTCGCTTTCGGCAACCTCCGCAGCAAAAAAGACAAACGTCCAGCTTTTGCTGCCACAGCAAAGGTGCCAGCGGGGAAAAGTAATGCTGGTTCTCACTGCCTTCTGGAACCTCTTCAAATGCCCCAGACAATTTGGCCCTCTCTGCTTTCCTGCGGACTCCATCCTCAAAAGCACCTGTTTTCACTTTCGGCATCCTCCGGAGCAAAAAATACAAACGTCCAGCTTTTGCTGCCACAGCAAAGGTGCCAGCGGAGAAAAGTAATGCTGGTTCTCACTGCCTCCTGGAACCCTTTCAAATGCCACAGACAATTTGGCCCTCTCTGCTTTACTGCGGACTCTATCCTCAAAAGCACCTGTTTTCACTTTCGGCGCCCTCCGGTGGTAAAAAGACAAACGTCCAGCTTTTGCTGCCACAGCAAAGGTGCCAGCGGGGAAAACTAATGCTGGTTCTCACTGCCTCCTGGAACTCTTTCAAATGCCCCAGACAATTTGGCCCTCTCTGCTTTCCTGCGGACTCCATCCTCAAAAGCACCTGTTTTCACTTTCGGCAACCTCCAGAGCAAAAAAGACAAACGTCCAGCTTTTGCTGCCACAGCAAAGGTGCCAGCGGGGAAAAGTGATGCTGGTCCTCATTGCCTCCTGCAACCTCTTCAAATGCCCCAGAGAATTTGGCACTCTCTGCTTTCCTGCGGACTCCATCCTCAAAAGCACCTGTTTTCGCTTTCGGCGGTCATTGGAGCAAAAAAGACAAACGTCCAGCTTTTGCTGCCACAGCAAAGGTGCCAGCGGGGAAAAGTGATGCTGGTCCTCACTGCCTCCTGAAACCCTATCAAATGCCCCAGACAATTTGGCCCTCTCTGCTTTCCTGCGGACTCCATCCTCAAAAGCACCTGTTTTCGCTTTCGGCAACCTCCGCAGCAAAAAAGACAAACGTCCAGCTTTTGCTGCCACAGCAAAGGTGCCAGCGGGGAAAAGTAATGCTGGTTCTCACTGCCTCCTGGAACCTCTTAAAATGCCCCAGACAATTTGGCACTCTCTGCTTTCCTGCGGACTCCATCCTCAAAAGCACCTGTTTTCGCTTTCGGCAGCCTACGGAGCAAAAAAGACAAACGTCCAGCTTTTGCTGCCACAGCAAAGGTGCCAGCGGGCAAAAGTAATGCTGGTTCTCACTGCCTCCTGAAACCCCTTCAAATGCCACAGACAATTTGGCCCTCTCTGCTTTCCTGCGGACTCCATCCTCAAAAGCACCTTATTTCACTTTCGGCGCCCTCCGGTGGTAAAAAGAAAAACGTCCAGCTTTTGCTGCCACAGCAAAGGTGCCAGCGGGGAAAAGTAATGCTGGTTCTCACTGCCTCCTGGAACTCTTTCAAATGCCACAGACAATTTGGCCCTCTCTGCTTTCCTGCGGACTCCATCCTCAAAAGCACCTGTTTTCGCTTTCGGCGGACTTTGGAGCAAAAAAGACAAACGTCCAGCTTTTGCTGCCACAGCAAAGGTGCCAGCGGGGAAAAGTGATGCTGGTTCTCACTGTCTCCTGGAACCTCTTCAAATGCCCCAGACAATTTGGCCCTCTCTGCTTTCCTGCGGACTCCATCCTCAAAAGCGCCTTTTTTCACTTTCGGCGCCCTCCGGTGGTAAAAAGACAAACGTCCAGCTTTTCCTGCCGCAGCAAAGGTGCCAGCGGGGACAAGCAATACTAGTTTTCACTGCCTCCTGGAACTCTTTCAAATGCCCCAGACAATTTGGCCCTCTCTGCTTTCCTGCGGACTCCATCCTCAAAAGCACCTGTTTTCGCTTTCGGCAACCTCCGGAGCAAAAATACAAACGTCCAGCTTTTGCTGCCACAGCAAAGGTGCCAGCGGGGAAAAGTAATGCTGGTTCTCACTGCCTCCTGGAACCTCTTCAAATTCCACAGACAATTTGGCCCTCTCTGCTTTCCTGCCGACTCCATCCTCAAAAGCACCTGTTTTCGCTTTCGGCATCCTCCGGAACAAAAAATACAAACGTCCAGCTTTTGCTGCCACAGCAAAGGTGCCAGCGGAGAAAAGTAATGCTGGTTCTCACTGCCTCCTGGAACCCTTTTCAAATGCCACAGACAATTTGGCCCTCTCTGCTTTACTGCGGACTCTATCCTCAAAAGCACCTTTTTTCACTTTCGGCGCCCTCCGGTGGTAAAAAGACAAACGTCCAGCTTTTGCTGCCACAGCAAAGGTGCCAGCGGGGAAAAGTGATGCTGGTCCTCACTGCCTCCTGAAACTCCTTCTAATGCCACAGACAATTTGGCCCTCTCTGCTTTCCTGCGGACTCCATCCTCAAAAGCGCCTTTTTTCACTTTCGGCGCCCTCCGGTGGTAAAAAGACAAACGTCCAGCTTTTGCTGCCACAGCAAAGGTGCCAGCGGGGAAAAGTAATACTAGTTTTCTCTGCCTCCTGGAACTCTTTCAAATGCCCCAGACAATTTGGCCCTCTCTGCTTTCCTGCGGACTCCATCCTCAAAAGCACCTGTTTTCAATTTCGGCAACCTCCAGAGCAAAAAAGACAAACGTCCAGCTTTTGCTGCCACAGCAAAGGTGCCAGCGGGGAAAAGTGATGCTGGTTCTCACTGCCTCCTGGAACCCTTTCAAATGCCACAGACAATTTGGCCCTCTCTGCTTTCCTGCGGACTCCATCTTCAAAAGCACCTGTTTTCGCTTTCGGCAGCCTCCGGAGCAAAAGAGACAAACGTCCAGCTTTTGCTGCCACAGCAAAGGTGCCAGCGGGGAAAAGTGATGCTGGTCCCCATTTCCTCCTGGAACCTCTTCAAATGCCACAGACAATTTGGCCCTCTCTGCTTTCCTGCGGACTCCATCCTCAAAAGCACCTGTTTTCGCTTTCGGCAACCTCCGGAGCAAAAAAGACAAACGTCCAGCTTTTGCTGCCACAGCAAAGGTGCCAGCGGGGAAAAGTAATGCTGGTTCTCACTGCCTTCTGGAACCTCTTCAAATGCCCCAGACAATTTGGCCCTCTCTGCTTTCCTGCGGACTCCATCCTCAAAAGCACCTGTTTTCACTTTCGGCATCCTCCGGAGCAAAAAATACAAACGTCCAGCTTTTGCTGCCACAGCAAAGGTGCCAGCGGAGAAAAGTTATGCTGGTTCTCACTGCCTCCTGGAACCCTTTCAAATGCCACAGACAATTTGGCCCTCTCTGCTTTACTGCGGACTCTATCCTCAAAAGCACCTGTTTTCACTTTCGGCGCCCTCCGGTGGTAAAAAGACAAACGTCCAGCTTTTGCTGCCACAGCAAAGGTGCCAGCGGGGAAAACTAATGCTGGTTCTCACTGCCTCCTGGAACTCTTTCAAATGCCCCAGACAATTTGGCCCTCTCTGCTTTCCTGCGGACTCCATCCTCAAAAGCACCTGTTTTCACTTTCGGCAACCTCCAGAGCAAAAAAGACAAACGTCCAGCTTTTGCTGCCACAGCAAAGGTGCCAGCGGGGAAAAGTGATGCTGGTCCTCATTGCCTCCTGCAACCTCTTCAAATGCCCCAGAGAATTTGGCACTCTCTGCTTTCCTGCGGACTCCATCCTCAAAAGCACCTGTTTTCGCTTTCGGCGGTCCTTGGAGCAAAAAAGACAAACGTCCAGCTTTTGCTGCCACAGCAAAGGTGCCAGCGGAGAAAAGTAATGCTGGTTCTCACTGCCTCCTGGAACCCTTTAAAATGCCACAGACAATTTGGCCCTCTCTGCTTTACTGCGGACTCTATCCTCAAAAGCGCCTTTTTTCACTTTCGGCGCCCTCCGGTGGTAAAAAGACAAACGTCCAGCTTTTGCTGCCACAGCAAAGGTGCCAGCGGGGAAAAGTGATGCTGGTCCTCATTGCCTCCTAAAACCTATTCAAATGCCCCAGACAATTTGGCACTCTCTGCTTTCCTGCGGACTCCATCCTCAAAAGCACCTGTTTTCGCTTTCGGCAGCCTACGGAGCAAAAAAGACAAACGTCCAGCTTTTGCTGCCACAGCAAAGGTGCCAGCGGAGAAAAGTAATGCTGGTTCTCACTGCCTCCTGAAACCCCTTCAAATGCCACAGACAATTTGGCCCTCTCTGCTTTCCTGCGGACTCCATCCTCAAAAGCACCTTATTTCACTTTCGGCGCCCTCCAGTGGTAAAAAGAAAAACGTCCAGCTTTTGCTGCCACAGCAAAGGTGCCAGCGGGGAAAAGTAATGCTGGTTCTCACTGCCTCCTGGAACTCTTTCAAATGCCACAGACAATTTGGCCCTCTCTGCTTTCCTGCGGACTCCATCCTCAAAAGCACCTGTTTTCGCTTTCGGCGGACTTTGGAGCAAAAAAGACAAACGTCCAGCTTTTGCTGCCACAGCAAAGGTGCCAGCGGGCAAAAGTGATGCTGGTTCTCACTGTCTCCTGGAACCTCTTCAAATGCCCCAGACAATTTGGCCCTCTCTGCTTTCCTGCGGACTCCATCCTCAAAAGCGCCTTTTTTCACTTTCGGCGCCCTCCGGTGGTAAAAAGACAAACGTCCAGCTTTTCCTGCCGCAGCAAAGGTGCCAGCGGGGACAAGCAATACTAGTTTTCACTGCCTCCTGGAACTCTTTCAAATGCCACAGACAATTTGGCCCTCTCTGCTTTCCTTCGGACTCCATCCTCAAAAGCACCTGTTTTCGCTTTCGGCAACCTCCGGAGCAAAAATACAAACGTCCAGCTTTTGCTGCCACAGCAAAGGTGCCAGCGGGGAAAAGTAATTCTGGTTCTCACTGCCTCCTGGAACCTCTTCAAATTCCACAGACAATTTGGCCCTCTCTGCTTTCCTGCCGACTCCATCCTCAAAAGCACCTGTTTTCGCTTTCGGCATCCTCCGGAGCAAAAAATACAAACGTCCAGCTTTTGCTGCCACAGCAAAGGTGCCAGCGGAGAAAAGTAATGCTGGTTCTCACTGCCTCCTGGAACCCTTTTCAAATGCCACAGACAATTTGGCCCTCTCTGCTTTACTGCGGACTCTATCCTCAAAAGCACCTTTTTTCACTTTCGGCGCCCTCCGGTGGTAAAAAGACAAACGTCCAGCTTTTCCTGCCGCAGGAAAGGTGCCAGCGGGGAAAAGTAATACTAGTTTTCTCTGCCTCCTGGAACTCTTTCAAATGCCCCAGACAATTTGGCCCTCTCTGCTTTCCTGCGGACTCCATCCTCAAAAGCACCTGTTTTCACTTTCGGCAACCTCCAGAGCAAAAAAGACAAACGTCCAGCTTTTGCTGCCACAGCAAAGGTGCCAGCGGGGAAAAGTAATGCTGGTCCTCATTGCCTCCTGGAACCTCCTCAAATGCCACAGACAATTTGGCCCTCTCTGCTTTCCTGCGGACTCCATCCTCAAAAGCACCTGTTTTCGCTTTCGGCAGCCTCCGGAGCAAAAAAGACAAACGTCCAGCTTTTGCTGCCACAGCAAAGGTGCCAGCGGGGAAAAGTGATGCTGGTTCTCACTGCCTCCTGGAACCCTTTCAAATGCCACAGACAATTTGGCCCTCTCTGCTTTCCTGCGGACTCCATCTTCAAAAGCACCTGTTTTCGCTTTCGGCAGCCTCCGGAGCAAAAGAGACAAACGTCCAGCTTTTGCTGCCACAGCAAAGGTGCCAGCGGGGAAAAGTGATGCTGGTCCTCATTGCCTCCTGGAACCTCTTCAAATGCCACAGACAATTTGGCCCTCTCTGCTTTCCTGCGGACTCCATCCTCAAAAGCACCTGTTTTCGCTTTCGGCAACCTCCGGAGCAAAAAAGACAAACGTCCAGCTTTTGCTGCCACAGCAAAGGTGCCAGCGGGGAAAAGTAATGCTGGTTCTCACTGCCTTCTGGAACCTCTTCAAATGCCCCAGACAATTTGGCCCTCTCTGCTTTCCTGCGGACTCCATCCTCAAAAGCACCTGTTTTCACTTTCGGCATCCTCCGGAGCAAAAAATACAAACGTCCAGCTTTTGCTGCCACAGCAAAGGTGCCAGCGGAGAAAAGTAATGCTGGTTCTCACTGCCTCCTGGAACCCTTTCAAATGCCACAGACAATTTGGCCCTCTCTGCTTTACTGCGGACTCTATCCTCAAAAGCACCTGTTTTCACTTTCGGCGCCCTCCGGTGGTAAAAAGACAAACGTCCAGCTTTTGCTGCCACAGCAAAGGTGCCAGCGGGGAAAACTAATGCTGGTTCTCACTGCCTCCTGGAACTCTTTCAAATGCCACAGACAATTTGGCCCTCTCTGCTTTCCTGCGGACTCCATCCTCAAAAGCACCTGTTTTCACTTTCGGCAACCTCCAGAGCAAAAAAGACAAACGTCCAGCTTTTGCTGCCACAGCAAAGGTGCCAGCGGGGAAAAGTGATGCTGGTCCTCATTGCCTCCTGCAACCTCTTCAAATGCCCCAGACAATTTGGCACTCTCTGCTTTCCTGCGGACTCCATCCTCAAAAGCACCTGTTTTCGCTTTCGGCGGTCATTGGAGCAAAAAAGACAAACGTCCAGCTTTTGCTGCCACAGCAAAGGTGCCAGCGGGGAAAAGTGATGCTGGTCCTCACTGCCTCCTGAAACCCTATCAAATGCCCCAGACAATTTGGCCCTCTCTGCTTTCCTGCGGACTCCATCCTCAAAAGCACCTTTTTTCGCTTTCGGCAACCTCCGGAGCAAAAAAGACAAACGTCCAGCTTTTGCTGCCACAGCAAAGGTGCCAGCGGGGAAAAGTAATGCTGGTTCTCACTGCCTCCTGGAACCTCTTAAAATGCCCCAGACAATTTGGCCCTCTCTGCTTTCCTGCGGACTCCATCCTCAAAAGCACCTGTTTTCGCTTTCGGCGGTCCTTGGAGCAAAAAAGACAAACGTCCAGCTTTTGCTGCCACAGCAAAGGTGCCAGCGGAGAAAAGTAATGCTGGTTCTCACTGCCTCCTGGAACCCTTTCAAATGCCACAGACAATTTGGCCCTCTCTGCTTTACTGCGGACTCTATCCTCAAAAGCGCCTTTTTTCACTTTCGGCGCCCTCCGGTGGTAAAAAGACAAACGTCCAGCTTTTCCTGCCGCAGCAAAGGTGCCAGCGGGGACAAGTAATACTAGTTTTCACTGCCTCCTGGAACTCTTTCAAATGCCACAGACAATTTGGCCCTTTCTGCTTTCCTGCAGACTCCATCCTCAAAAGCACCTGTTTTCAC
The DNA here is from genome assembly GCF_965231255.1 of Vanellus vanellus. Classification (NCBI taxonomy): domain Eukaryota; kingdom Metazoa; phylum Chordata; class Aves; order Charadriiformes; family Charadriidae; genus Vanellus; species Vanellus vanellus. The sequence goes on from NW_028126991.1 coordinate 129,870, forward strand.
TTTCGGCAACCTCCAGAGCAAAAAAGACAAACGTCCAGCTTTTGCTGCCACAGCAAAGGTGCCAGCGGGGAAAAATGATGCTGGTCCTCATTGCCTCCTGGAACCTCTTCAAATGCCACAGACAATTTGGCCCTCTCTGCTTTCCTGCGGACTCCATCCTCAAAAGCACCTGTTTTCGCTTTCGGCGCCCTCCGGAGCAAAAAAGACAAACGTCCAGCTTTTGCTGCCACAGCAAAGGTGCCAGCGGGGAAAAGTGATACTGGTCCTCACTGCCTCCTGAAACCCCTTCAAATGCCCCAGACAATTTGGCCCTCTCTGCTTTCCTGCGGACTCCATCCTCAAAAGCACTTTTTTTCGCTTTCGGCAACCTCAGGAGCAAAAAATACAAACGTCCAGCTTTTGCTGCCACAGCAAAGGTGCCAGCGGAGAAAAGTAATGCTGGTTCTCACTGCCTCCTGGAACCCTTTTCAAATGCCACAGACAATTTGGCCCTCTCTGCTTTACTGCGGACTCTATCCTCAAAAGCACCTTTTTTCACTTTCGGCGCCCTCCGGTGGTAAAAAGACAAACGTCCAGCTTTTGCTGCCACAGCAAAGGTGCCAGCGGGGAAAAGTGATGCTGGTCCTCACTGCCTCCTGAAACTCCTTCTAATGCCACAGACAATTTGGCCCTCTCTGCTTTCCTGCGGACTCCATCCTCAAAAGCGCCTTTTTTCACTTTCGTCGCCCTCCGGTGGTAAAAAGACAAACGTCCAGCTTTTCCTGCCGCAGCAAAGGTGCCAGCGGGGAAAAGTAATACTAGTTTTCTCTGCCTCCTGGAACTCTTTCAAATGCCACAGACAATTTGGCCCTCTCTGCTTTCCTGTGGACTCCATCCTCAAAAGCACCTGTTTTCACTTTCGGCAACCTCCAGAGCAAAAAAGACAAACGTCCAGCTTTTGCTGCCACAGCAAAGGTGCCAGCGGGGAAAAGTAATGCTGGTCCTCATTGCCTCCTGGAACCTCCTCAAATGCCACAGACAATTTGGCCCTCTCTGCTTTCCTGCGGACTCCATCTTCAAAAGCACCTGTTTTCGCTTTCGGCGGTCTTTGTAGCAAAAAAGACAAACGTCCAGCTTTTGCTGCCACAGCAAAGGTGCCAGCGGGGAAAAGTGATGCTGGTCCCCATTGCCTCCTGGAACCTCTTCAAATGCCCCAGACAATTTGGCCCTCTCTGCTTTCCTGTGGACTCCATCCTCAAAAGCACCTGTTTTCACTTTCGGCGCCCTCCGGTGGTAAAAAGACAAACGTCCAGCTTTTGCTGCCACAGCAAAGGTGCCAGCGGGGAAAAGTGATGCTGGTCCTCATTGCCTCCTAAAACCTCTTCAAATGCCCCAGACAATTTGGCACTCTCTGCTTTCCTGCGGACTCCATCCTCAAAAGCACCTGTTTTCGCTTTCGGCAGCCTACGGAGCAAAAAAGACAAACGTCCAGCTTTTGCTGCCACAGCAAAGGTGCCAGCAGTCAAAAGTAATGCTGGTTCTCACTGCCTCCTGAAACCCCTTCAAATGCCACAGACAATTTGGCCCTCTCTGCTTTCCTGCGGACTCCATCCTCAAAAGCAACTTTTTTCACTTTCGGCGCCCTCCGGTGGTAAAAATAAAAACGTCCAGCTTTTGCTGCCACAGCAAAGGTGCCAGCGGGGAAAAGTAATGCTGGTTCTCACTGCCTCCTGGAACTCTTTCAAATGCCACAGACAATTTGGCCCTCTCTGCTTTCCTGCGGACTCCATCCTCAAAAGCACCTGTTTTCGCTTTCGGCGGTCTTTCTAGCAAAAAAGACAAACGTCCAGCTTTTGCTGCCACAGCAAAGGTGCCAGCGGAGAAAAGTAATGCTGGTTCTCACTGCCTCCTGGAACCCTTTCAAATGCCACAGACAATTTGGCCCTCTCTGCTTTCCTGCCGACTCTATCCTCAAAAGCACCTTTTTTCACTTTCGGCGCCCTCCGGTGGTAAAAAGACAAACGTCCAGCTTTTGCTGCCACAGCAAAGGTGCCAGCGGGGAAAAGTAATGCTGGTTCTCACTGCCTCCTGGAACTCTTTCAAATGCCACAGACAATTTGGCCCTCTCTGCTTTCTTGCGGACTCCATCCTCAAAAGAACCTGTTTTCGCTTTCGGCAGCCTCCGGAGCAAAAAAGACAAACGTCCAGCTTTTGCTGCCACAGCAAAGGTGCCAGCGGGGAAAAGTGATGCTGGTTCTCACTGTCTCCTGGAACCCCTTCAAATGCCCCAGAAAATTTGGCCCTCTCTGCTTTCCTGCGGACTCCATCCTCAAAAGCGCCTTTTTTCAATTTCGGCGCCCTCCGGTGGTAAAAAGACAAACGTCCAGCTTTTCCTGCCGCAGCAAAGGTGCCAGCGGGGACAAGTAATACTAGTTTTCACTGCCTCCTGGAACTCTTTCAAATGTCCCAGACAATTTGGACCTCTCTGCTTTCCTGCGGACTCCATCCTCAAAAAGCACCTGTTTTCACTTTCGGCAACCTCCAGAGCAAAAAAGACAAACGTCCAGCTTTTGCTGCCACAGCAAAGGTGCCAGCGGGGAAAAGTGATGCTGGTCCTCATTGCCTCCTGCAACCTCTTCAAATGCCCCAGACAATTTGGCACTCTCTGCTTTCCTGCGGACTCCATCCTCAAAAGCACCTGTTTTCGCTTTCGGCGGTCTTTGGAGCAAAAAAGACAAACGTCCAGCTTTTGCTGCCACAGCAAAGGTGCCAGCGGGGAAAAGTGATGCTGGTCCTCACTGCCTCCTGAAACCCTATCAAATGCCCCAGACAATTTGGCCCTCTCTGCTTTCCTGCGGACTCCATCCTCAAAAGCACCTTTTTTCGCTTTCGGCAACCTCCGGAGCAAAAAAGACAAACGTCCAGCTTTTGCTGCCACAGCAAAGGTGCCGGCGGGGAAAAGTAATGCTGGTTCTCACTGCCTCCTGGAACCTCTTCAAATGCCCCAGACAATTTGGCCCTCTCTGCTTTCCTGCGGACTCCATCCTCAAAAGCACCTGTTTTCGCTTTCGGCGGTCCTTGGAGCAAAAAAGACAAACGTCCAGCTTTTGCTGCCACAGCAAAGGTGCCAGCGGAGAAAAGTAATGCTGGTTCTCACTGCCTCCTGGAACCCTTTCAAATGCCACAGACAATTTGGCCCTCTCTGCTTTACTGCGGACTCTATCCTCAAAAGCGCCTTTTTTCACTTTCGGCGCCCTCCGGTGGTAAAAAGACAAACGTCCAGCTTTTCCTGCCGCAGCAAAGGTGCCAGCGGGGACAAGTAATACTAGTTTTCACTGCCTCCTGGAACTCTTTCAAATGCCCCAGACAATTTGGCCCTCTCTGCTTTCCTGCAGACTCCATCCTCAAAAGCACCTGTTTTCGCTTTCGGCGCCCTCCGGAGCAAAAAAGACAAACGTCCAGCTTTTGCTGCCACAGCAAAGGTGCCAGCGGGGAAAAGTGATGCTGGTCCTCATTGCCTCCTGGAACCTCTTCAAATGCCACAGACAATTTGGCCCTCTCTGCTTTACTGCGGACTCCATCCTCAAAAGCACCTTTTTTCGCTTTCGGCAACCTCCAGAGCAAAAAAGACAAACGTCCAGCTTTTGCTGCCACAGCAAAGGTGCCAGCGGGGAAAAGTGATGCTGGTTCTCACTGCCTCCTGAAACCCCTTCAAATGCCACAGACAATTTGGCCCTCTCTGCTTTCCTGCGGACTCCATCTTCAAAAGCACCTGTTTTCGCTTTCGGCAGCCTCCTGAGCAAAAGAGACAAACGTCCAGCTTTTGCTGCCACAGCAAAGGTGCCTGCGGGGAAAAGTGATGCTGGTCCTCATTGCCTCCTGGAACCTCTTCAAATGCCACAGACAATTTGGCCCTCTCTGCTTTCCTGCGGACTCCATCCTCAAAAGCACCTGTTTTCGCTTTCGGCAACCTCCGGAGCAAAAAAGACAAACGTCCAGCTTTTGCTGCCACAGCAAAGGTGCCAGCGGGGAAAAGTAATGCTGGTTCTCACTGCCTCCTGGAACCCTTTTCAAATGCCACAGACAATTTGGCCCTCTCTGCTTTACTGCGGACTCTATCCTCAAAAGCACCTTTTTTCACTTTCGGCGCCCTCCGGTTGTAAAAAGACAAACGTCCAGCTTTTGCTGCCACAGCAAAGGTGCCAGCGGGGAAAAGTGATGCTGGTCCTCACTGCCTCCTGAAACTCCTTCTAATGCCACAGACAATTTGGCCCTCTCTGCTTTCCTGCGGACTCCATCCTCAAAAGCGCCTTTTTTCACTTTCGGCGCCCTCCGGTGGTAAAAAGACAAACGTCCAGCTTTTCCTGCCGCAGCAAAGGTGCCAGCGGGGAAAAGTAATACTAGTTTTCTCTGCCTCCTGGAACTCTTTCAAATGCCCCAGACAATTTGGCCCTCTCTGCTTTCCTGTGGACTCCATCCTCAAAAGCACCTGTTTTCACTTTCGGCAACCTCCAGAGCAAAAAAGACAAACGTCCAGCTTTTGCTGCCACAGCAAAGGTGCCAGCGGGGAAAAGTGATGCTGGTCCTCATTGCCTCCTGCAACCTCTTCAAATGCCCCAGACAATTTGGCACTCTCTGCTTTCCTGCAGACTCCATCCTCAAAAGCACCTGTTTTCGCTTTCGGCGGTCTTTGGAGCAAAAAAGACAAACGTCCAGCTTTTGCTGCCACAGCAAAGGTGCCAGCGGGGAAAAGTGATGCTGGTTCTCACTGCCTCCTGAAACCCTATCAAATGCCCCAGACAATTTGGCCCTCTCTGCTTTCCTGCGGACTCCATCCTCAAAAGCACCTGTTTTCGCTTTCGGCGGTCCTTGGAGCAAAAAAGACAAACGTCCAGCTTTTGCTGCCACAGCAAAGGTGCCAGCGGAGAAAAGTAATGCTGGTTCTCACTGCCTCCTGGAACCCTTTCAAATGCCACAGACAATTTGGCCCTCTCTGCTTTACTGCGGACTCTATCCTCAAAAGCGCCTTTTTTCACTTTCGGCGCCCTCCGGTGGTAAAAAGACAAACGTCCAGCTTTTCCTGCCGCAGCAAAGGTGCCAGCGGGGACAAGTAATACTAGTTTTCACTGCCTCCTCGAACTCTTTCAAATGCCCCAGACAATTTGGCCCTCTCTGCTTTCCTGCAGACTCCATCCTCAAAAGCACCTGTTTTCGCTTTCGGCGCCCTCCGGAGCAAAAAAGACAAACGTCCAGCTTTTGCTGCCACAGCAAAGGTGCCAGCGGGGAAAAGTGATGCTGGTCCTCACTGCCTCCTGAAACCCCTTCAAATGCCCCAGACAATTTGGCCCTCTCTGCTTTCCTGCGGACTCCATCCTCAAAAGCACTTTTTTTCGCTTTCGGCAACCTCAGGAGTAAAAAAGACAAACGTCCAGCTTTTGCTGCCACAGCAAAGGTGCCAGCGGGGAAAAGTGATGCTGGTCCTCATTGCCTCCTGGAACCTCTTCAAATGCCACAGACAATTTGGCCCTCTCTGCTTTACTGCGGACTCCATCCTCAAAAGCACCTTTTTTCGCTTTCGGCAACCTCCAGAGCAAAAAAGACAAACGTCCAGCTTTTGCTGCCACAGCAAAGGTGCCAGCGGGGAAAAGTGATGCTGGTTCTCACTGCCTCCTGAAACCCCTTCAAATGCCACAGACAATTTGGCCCTCTCTGCTTTCCTGCGGACTCCATCTTCAAAAGCACCTGTTTTCGCTTTCGGCAGCCTCCTGAGCAAAAGAGACAAACGTCCAGCTTTTGCTGCCACAGCAAAGGTGCCTGCGGGGAAAAGTGATGCTGGTCCTCATTGCCTCCTGGAACCTCTTCAAATGCCACAGACAATTTGGCCCTCTCTGCTTTCCTGCGGACTCCATCCTCAAAAGCACCTGTTTTCGCTTTCGGCAACCTCCAGAGCAAAAAAGACAAACGTCCAGCTTTTGCTGCCACAGCAAAGGTGCCAGCGGGGAAAAGTAATGCTGGTTCTCACTGCCTCCTGGAACCTCCTCAAATGCCACAGACAATTTGGCCCTCTCTGCTTTCCTGCAAACTCCATCCTCAAAAGCACCTGTTTTCGCTTTCGGCGGTCTTTGTAGCAAAAAAGACAAACGTCCAGCTTTTGCTGCCACAGCAAAGGTGCCAGCGGGGAAAAGTGATGCTGGTCCTCACTGCCTCCTGGAACCCTTTCAAATGCCACAGACAATTTGGCACTCTCTGCTTTCCTGCAGACTCCATCCTCAAAAGCACCTGTTTTCGCTTTCGGCAGCCTCCGGAGCAAAAAAGACAAACGTCCAGCTTTTGCTGCCACAGCAAAGGTGCCAGCGGGGAAAAGTGATGCTGGTTCTCACTGCCTCCTGGAACCCTTTCAAATGCCACAGACAATTTGGCCCTCTCTGCTTTCCTGCGGACTCCATCCTCAAAAGCGCCTTTTTTCACTTTCGGCGCCCTCCGGTGGTAAAAAGACAAACGTCCAGCTTTTCCTGCCGCAGGAAAGGTGCCAGCGGGGAAAAGTAATACTAGTTTTCTCTGCCTCCTGGAACTCTTTCAAATGCCCCAGACAATTTGGCCCTCTCTGCTTTCCTGCGGACTCCATCCTCAAAAGCACCTGTTTTCACTTTCGGCAACCTCCAGAGCAAAAAAGACAAACGTCCAGCTTTTGCTGCCACAGCAAAGGTGCCAGCGGGGAAAAGTAATGCTGGTCCTCATTGCCTCCTGGAACCTCCTCAAATGCCACAGACAATTTGGCCCTCTCTGCTTTCCTGCGGACTCCATCCTCAAAAGCACCTGTTTTCGCTTTCGGCAGCCTCCGGAGCAAAAAAGACAAACGTCCAGCTTTTGCTGCCACAGCAAAGGTGCCAGCGGGGAAAAGTGATGCTGGTTCTCACTGCCTCCTGGAACCCTTTCAAATGCCACAGACAATTTGGCCCTCTCTGCTTTCCTGCGGACTCCATCCTCAAAAGCACCTGTTTTCGCTTTCGGCAGCCTCCGGAGCAAAAAAGACAAACGTCCAGCTTTTGCTGCCACAGCAAAGGTGCCAGCGGGGAAAAGTGATGCTGGTCCTCACTGCCTCCTGAAACCCCTTCAAATGCCCCAGACAATTTGGCCCTCTCTGCTTTCCTGCGGACTCCATCCTCAAAAGCACTTTTTTTCGCTTTCGGCAACCTCAGGAGTAAAAAAGACAAACGTCCAGCTTTTGCTGCCACAGCAAAGGTGCCAGCGGGGAAAAGTGATGCTGGTCCTCATTGCCTCCTGGAACCTCTTCAAATGCCACAGACAATTTGGCCCTCTCTGCTTTACTGCGGACTCCATCCTCAAAAGCACCTTTTTTCGCTTTCGGCAACCTCCAGAGCAAAAAAGACAAACGTCCAGCTTTTGCTGCCACAGCAAAGGTGCCAGCGGGGAAAAGTGATGCTGGTTCTCACTGCCTCCTGAAACCCCTTCAAATGCCACAGACAATTTGGCCCTCTCTGCTTTCCTGCGGACTCCATCTTCAAAAGCACCTGTTTTCGCTTTCGGCAGCCTCCTGAGCAAAAGAGACAAACGTCCAGCTTTTGCTGCCACAGCAAAGGTGCCTGCGGGGAAAAGTGATGCTGGTCCTCATTGCCTCCTGGAACTCTTTCAAATGCCACAGACAATTTGGCCCTCTCTGCTTTCCTGCGGACTCCATCCTCAAAAGCACCTGTTTTCGCTTTCGGCAACCTCCAGAGCAAAAAAGACAAACGTCCAGCTTTTGCTGCCACAGCAAAGGTGCCAGCGGGGAAAAGTAATGCTGGTCCTCATTGCCTCCTGGAACCTCCTCAAATGCCACAGACAATTTGGCCCTCTCTGCTTTCCTGCGGACTCCATCCTCAAAAGCACCTGTTTTCGCTTTCGGCAGCCTCCGGAGCAAAAAAGACAAACGTCCAGCTTTTGCTGCCACAGCAAAGGTGCCAGCGGGGAAAAGTGATGCTGGTTCTCACTGCCTCCTGGAACCCTTTCAAATGCCACAGACAATTTGGCCCTCTCTGCTTTCCTGCGGACTCCATCCTCAAAAGCACCTGTTTTCGCTTTCGGCAGCCTCCGGAGCAAAAGAGACAAACGTCCAGCTTTTGCTGCCACAGCAAAGGTGCCAGCGGAGAAAAGTAATGCTGGTTCTCACTGCCTCCTGGAACCCTTTCAAATGCCACAGACAATTTGGCCCTCTCTGCTTTACTGCGGACTCTATCCTCAAAAGCGCCTTTTTTCACTTTCGGCGCCCTCCGGTGGTAAAAAGACAAACGTCCAGCTTTTCCTGCCGCAGCAAAGGTGCCAGCGGGGACAAGTAATACTAGTTTTCACTTCCTCCTGGAACTCTTTCAAATGCCCCAGACAATTTGGCCCTCTCTGCTTTCCTGAAGACTCCAACCTCAAAAGCACCTGTTTTCGCTTTCGGCGCCCTCCGGAGCAAAAATGACAAACGTCCAGCTTTTGCTGCCACAGCAAAGGTGCCAGCGGGGAAAAGTGATGCTGGTCCTCACTGCCTCCTGAAACCCTTTCAAATGCCCCAGACAATTTGGCCCTCTCTGCTTTCCTGCGGACTCCATCCTCAAAAGCACTTTTTTTCGCTTTCGGCAACCTCAGGAGCAAAAAAGACAAACGTCCAGCTTTTGCTGCCACAGCAAAGGTGCCAGCGGGGAAAAGTGATGCTGGTCCTCATTGCCTCCTGGAACCTCTTCAAATGCCACAGACAATTTGGCCCTCTCTGCTTTACTGCGGACTCCATCCTCAAAAGCACCTTTTTTCGCTTTCGGCAACCTCCAGAGCAAAAAAGACAAACGTCCAGCATTTGCTGCCACAGCAAAGGTGCCAGCGGGGAAAAGTGATGCTGGTTCTCACTGCCTCCTGAAACCCCTTCAAATGCCACAGACAATTTGGCCCTCTCTGCTTTCCTGCGGACTCCATCTTCAAAAGCACCTGTTTTCGCTTTCGGCAGCCTCCTGAGCAAAAGAGACAAACGTCCAGCTTTTGCTGCCACAGCAAAGGTGCCTGCGGGGAAAAGTGATGCTGGTCCTCATTGCCTCCTGGAACCTCTTCAAATGCCACAGACAATTTGGCCCTCTCTGCTTTCCTGCGGACTCCATCCTCAAAAGCACCTGTTTTCGCTTTCGGCAACCTCCGGAGCAAAAAAGACAAACGTCCAGCTTTTGCTGCCACAGCAAAGGTGCCAGCGGGGAAAAGTAATGCTGGTTCTCACTGCCTCCTGGAACCTCCTCAAATGCCACAGACAATTTGGCCCTCTCTGCTTTCCTGCGGACTCCATCCTCAAAAGCACCTGTTTTCGCTTTCGGCGGTCTTTGTAGCAAAAAAGACAAACGTCCAGCTTTTGCTGCCACAGCAAAGGTGCCAGCGGGGAAAAGTGATGCTGGTCCTCACTGCCTCCTGGAACCCTTTCAAATGCCACAGACAATTTGGCACTCTCTGCTTTCCTGCAGACTCCATCCTCAAAAGCACCTTTTTTCGCTTTCGGCAGCCTCCGGAGCAAAAAAGACAAACGTCCAGCTTTTGCTGCCACAGCAAAGGTGCCAGCGGGGAAAAGTGATGCTGGTTCTCACTGCCTCCTGGAACCCTTTCAAATGCCACAGACAATTTGGCCCTCTCTGCTTTCCTGCGGACTCCATCCTCAAAAGCGCCTTTTTTCACTTTCGGCGCCCTCCGGTGGTAAAAAGACAAACGTCCAGCTTTTCCTGCCGCAGGAAAGGTGCCAGCGGGGAAAAGTAATACTAGTTTTCTCTGCCTCCTGGAACTCTTTCAAATGCCCCAGACAATTTGGCCCTCTCTGCTTTCCTGCGGACTCCATCCTCAAAAGCACCTGTTTTCACTTTCGGCAACCTCCAGAGCAAAAAAGACAAACGTCCAGCTTTTGCTGCCACAGCAAAGGTGCCAGCGGGGAAAAGTAATGCTGGTCCTCATTGCCTCCTGGAACCTCCTCAAATGCCACAGACAATTTGGCCCTCTCTGCTTTCCTGCGGACTCCATCCTCAAAAGCACCTGTTTTCGCTTTCGGCAGCCTCCGGAGCAAAAAAGACAAACGTCCAGCTTTTGCTGCCACAGCAAAGGTGCCAGCGGGGAAAAGTGATGCTGGTTCTCACTGCCTCCTGGAACCCTTTCAAATGCCACAGACAATTTGGCCCTCTCTGCTTTCCTGCGGACTCCATCCTCAAAAGCACCTGTTTTCGCTTTCGGCAGCCTCCTGAGCAAAAAAGACAAACGTCCAGCTTTTGCTGCCACAGCAAAGGTGCCTGCGGGGAAAAGTGATGCTGGTCCTCATTGCCTCCTGGAACCTCTTCAAATGCCACAGACAATTTGGCCCTCTCTGCTTTCCTGCGGACTCCATCCTCAAAAGCACCTGTTTTCGCTTTCGGCAACCTCCGGAGCAAAAAAGACAAACGTCCAGCTTTTGCTGCCACAGCAAAGGTGCCAGCGGGGAAAAGTAATGCTGGTTCTCACTGCCTCCTGGAACCTCCTCAAATGCCACAGACAATTTGGCCCTCTCTGCTTTCCTGCGGACTCCATCCTCAAAAGCACCTGTTTTCGCTTTCGGCGGTCTTTGTAGCAAAAAAGACAAACGTCCAGCTTTTGCTGCCACAGCAAAGGTGCCAGCGGGGAAAAGTGATGCTGGTCCTCACTGCCTCCTGGAACCCTTTCAAATGCCACAGACAATTTGGCACTCTCTGCTTTCCTGCAGACTCCATCCTCAAAAGCACCTTTTTTCGCTTTCGGCAGCCTCCGGAGCAAAAAAGACAAACGTCCAGCTTTTGCTGCCACAGCAAAGGTGCCAGCGGGGAAAAGTGATGCTGGTTCTCACTGCCTCCTGGAACCCTTTCAAATGCCACAGACAATTTGGCCCTCTCTGCTTTCCTGCGGACTCCATCCTCAAAAGCGCCTTTTTTCACATTCGGCGCCCTCCGGTGGTAAAAAGACAAACCTCCAGCTTTTCCTGCCGCAGGAAAGGTGCCAGCGGGGAAAAGTAATACTAGTTTTATCTGCCTCCTGGAACTCTTTCAAATGCCCCAGACAATTTGGCCCTCTCTGCTTTCCTGCGGACTCCATCCTCAAAAGCACCTGTTTTCACTTTCGGCAACCTCCAGAGCAAAAAAGACAAACGTCCAGCTTTTGCTGCCACAGCAAAGGTGCCAGCGGGGAAAAGTAATGCTGGTCCTCATTGCCTCCTGGAACCTCCTCAAATGCCACAGACAATTTGGCCCTCTCTGCTTTCCTGCGGACTCCATCCTCAAAAGCACCTGTTTTCGCTTTCGGCAGCCTCCGGAGCAAAAAAGACAAACGTCCAGCTTTTGCTGCCACAGCAAAGGTGCCAGCGGGGAAAAGTGATGCTGGTTCTCACTGCCTCCTGGAACCCTTTCAAATGCCACAGACAATTTGGCCCTCTCTGCTTTCCTGCGGACTCCATCCTCAAAAGCACCTGTTTTCGCTTTCGGCAGCCTCCGGAGCAAAAGAGACAAACGTCCAGCTTTTGCTGCCACAGCAAAGGTGCCAGCGGGGAAAAGTGATGCTGGTCCCCATTGCCTCCTGGAACCTCTTCAAATGCCACAGACAATTTGGCCCTCTCTGCTTTCCTGCGGACTCCATCCTCAAAAGCACCTTTTTTCGCTTTCGGCAACCTCCGCAGCAAAAAAGACAAACGTCCAGCTTTTGCTGCCACAGCAAAGGTGCCAGCGGGGAAAAGTAATGCTGGTTCTCACTGCCTCCTGGAACCTCTTAAAATGCCCAAGACAATTTGGCCCTCTCTGCTTTCCTGCGGACTCCATCCTCAAAAGAACCTGTTTTCGCTTTCGGCGGTCCTTGGAGCAAAAAAGACAAACGTCCAGCTTTTGCTGCCACAGCAAAGGTGCCAGCGTAGAAAAGTAATGCTGGTTCTCACTGCCTCCTGGAACCCTTTCAAATGCCACAGACAATTTGGCCCTCTCTGCTTTACTGCGGACTCTATCCTCAAAAGCGCCTTTTTTCACTTTCGGCGCCCTCCGGTGGTAAAAAGACAAACGTCCAGCTTTTCCTGCCGCAGCAAAGGTGCCAGCGGGGACAAGTAATACTAGTTTTCACTGCCTCCTGGAACTCTTTCAAATGCCCCAGACAATTTGGCCCTTTCTGCTTTCCTGCAGACTCCATCCTCAAAAGCACCTGTTTTCACTTTCGGCAACCTCCAGAGCAAAAAAGACAAACGTCCAGCTTTTGCTGCCACAGCAAAGGTGCCAGCGGGGAAAAGTGATGCTGGTCCTCATTGCCTCCTGGAACCTCTTCAAATGCCACAGACAATTTGGCCCTCTCTGCTTTCCTGCGGACTCCATCCTCAAAAGCACCTGTTTTCGCTTTCGGCGCCCTCCGGAGCAAAAAAGACAAACGTCCAGCTTTTGCTGCCACAGCAAAGGTGCCAGCGGGGAAAAGTGATGCTGGTCCTCACTGCCTCCTGAAACCCCTTCAAATGCCCCAGACAATTTGGCCCTCTCTGCTTTCCTGCGGACTCCATCCTCAAAAGCACTTTTTTTCGCTTTCGGCAACCTCAGGAGCAAAAAATACAAACGTCCAGCTTTTGCTGCCACAGCAAAGGTGCCAGCGGAGAAAAGTAATGCTGGTTCTCACTGCCTCCTGGAACCCTTTTCAAATGCCACAGACAATTTGGCCCTCTCTGCTTTACTGCGGACTCTATCCTCAAAAGCACCTTTTTTCACTTTCGGCGCCCTCCGGTGGTAAAAAGACAAACGTCCAGCTTTTGCTGCCACAGCAAAGGTGCCAGCGGGGAAAAGTGATGCTGGTCCTCACTGCCTCCTGAAACTCCTTCTAATGCCACAGACAATTTGGCCCTCTCTGCTTTCCTGCGGACTCCATCCTCAAAAGCGCCTTTTTTCACTTTCGTCGCCCTCCGGTGGTAAAAAGACAAACGTCCAGCTTTTCCTGCCGCAGCAAAGGTGCCAGCGGGGAAAAGTAATACTAGTTTTCTCTGCCTCCTGGAACTCTTTCAAATGCCCCAGACAATTTGGCCCTCTCTGCTTTCCTGCGGACTCCATCCTCAAAAGCACCTGTTTTCACTTTCGGCAACCTCCAGAGCAAAAAAGACAAACGTCCAGCTTTTGCTGCCACAGCAAAGGTGCCAGCGGGGAAAAGTAATGCTGGTCCTCATTGCCTCCTGGAACCTCCTCAAATGCCACAGCAATTTGGCCCTCTCTGCTTTCCTGCGGACTCCATCCTCAAAAGCACCTGTTTTCGCTTTCGGCGGTCTTTGTAGCAAAAAAGACAAACGTCCAGCTTTTGCTGCCACAGCAAAGGTGCCAGCGGGGAAAAGTGATGCTGGTCCCCATTGCCTCCTGGAACCTCTTCAAATGCCACAGACAATTTGGCCCTCTCTGCTTTCCTGTGGACTCCATCCTCAAAAGCACCTGTTTTCACTTTCGGCGCCCTCCGGTGGTAAAAAGACAAACGTCCAGCTTTTGCTGCCACAGCAAAGGTGCCAGCGGGGAAAAGTGATGCTGGTCCTCATTGCCTCCTAAAACCTCTTCAAATGCCCCAGACAATTTGGCACTCTCTGCTTTCCTGCGGACTCCATCCTCAAAAGCACCTGTTTTCGCTTTCGGCAGCCTACGGAGCATAAAAGACAAACGTCCAGCTTTTGCTGCCACAGCAAAGGTGCCAGCGGTCAAAAGTAATGCTGGTTCTCACTGCCTCCTGAAACCCCTTCAAATGCCACAGACAATTTGGCCCTCTCTGCTTTCCTGCGGACTCCATCCTCAAAAGCAACTTTTTTCACTTTCGGCGCCCTCCGGTGGTAAAAATAAAAACGTCCAGCTTTTGCTGCCACAGCAAAGGTGCCAGCGGGGAAAAGTAATGCTGGTTCTCACTGCCTCCTGGAACTCTTTCAAATGCCACAGACAATTTGGCCCTCTCTGCTTTCCTGCGGACTCCATCCTCAAAAGCACCTGTTTTCGCTTTCGGCGGTCTTTCTAGCAAAAAAGACAAACGTCCAGCTTTTGCTGCCACAGCAAAGGTGCCAGCGGAGAAAAGTAATGCTGGTTCTCACTGCCTCCTGGAACCCTTTCAAATGCCACAGACAATTTGGCCCTCTCTGCTTTCCTGCCGACTCTATCCTCAAAAGCACCTTTTTTCACTTTCGGCGCCCTCCGGTGGTAAAAAGACAAACGTCCAGCTTTTGCTGCCACAGCAAAGGTGCCAGCGGGGAAAAGTAATGCTGGTTCTCACTGCCTCCTGGAACTCTTTCAAATGCCACAGACAATTTGGCCCTCTCTGCTTTCTTGCGGACTCCATCCTCAAAAGAACCTGTTTTCGCTTTCGGCAGCCTCCGGAGCAAAAAAGACAAACGTCCAGCTTTTGCTGCCACAGCAAAGGTGCCAGCGGGGAAAAGTGATGCTGGTTCTCACTGTCTCCTGGAACCCCTTCAAATGCCCCAGAAAATTTGGCCCTCTCTGCTTTCCTGCGGACTCCATCCTCAAAAGCGCCTTTTTTCACTTTCGGCGCCCTCCGGTGGTAAAAAGACAAACGTCCAGCTTTTCCTGCCGCAGCAAAGGTGCCAGCGGGGACAAGTAATACTAGTTGTCACTGCCTCCTGGAACTCTTTCAAATGTCCCAGACAATTTGGACCTCTCTGCTTTCCTGCGGACTCCATCCTCAAAAAGCACCTGTTTTCACTTTCGGCAACCTCCAGAGCAAAAAAGAGAAACGTCCAGCTTTTGCTGCCACAGCAAAGGTGCCAGCGGGGAAAAGTGATGCTGGTCCTCATTGCCTCCTGCAACCTCTTCAAATGCCCCAGACAATTTGGCACTCTCTGCTTTCCTGCGGACTCCATCCTCAAAAGCACCTGTTTTCGCTTTCGGCGGTCTTTGGAGCAAAAAAGACAAACGTCCAGCTTTTGCTGCCACAGCAAAGGTGCCAGCGGGGAAAAGTGATGCTGGTCCTCACTGCCTCCTGAAACCCCTTCAAATGCCCCAGACAATTTGGCCCTCTCTGCTTTCCTGCGGACTCCATCCTCAAAAGCACCTTTTTTCGCTTTCGGCAACCTCCGGAGCAAAAAAGACAAACGTCCAGCTTTTGCTGCCACAGCAAAGGTGCCGGCGGGGAAAAGTAATGCTGGTTCTCACTGCCTCCTGGAACCTCTTCAAATGCCCCAGACAATTTGGCCCTCTCTGCTTTTCTGCGGACTCCATCCTCAAAAGCACCTGTTTTCGCTTTCGGCGGTCCTTGGAGCAAAAAAGACAAACGTCCAGCTTTTGCTGCCACAGCAAAGGTGCCAGCGGAGAAAAGTAATGCTGGTTCTCACTGCCTCCTGGAACCCTTTCAAATGCCACAGACAATTTGGCCCTCTCTGCTTTACTGCGGACTCTATCCTCAAAAGCGCCTTTTTTCACTTTCGGCGCCCTCCGGTGGTAAAAAGACAAACGTCCAGCTTTTCCTGCCGCAGCAAAGGTGCCAGCGGGGACAAGTAATACTAGTTTTCACTGCCTCCTGGAACTCTTTCAAATGCCCCAGACAATTTGGCCCTCTCTGCTTTCCTGCAGACTCCATCCTCAAAAGCACCTGTTTTCGCTTTCGGCGCCCTCCGGAGCAAAAAAGACAAACGTCCAGCTTTTGCTGCCACAGCAAAGGTGCCAGCGGGGAAAAGTGATGCTGGTCCTCATTGCCTCCTGGAACCTCTTCAAATGCCACAGACAATTTGGCCCTCTCTGCTTTACTGCGGACTCCATCCTCAAAAGCACCTTTTTTCGCTTTCGGCAACCTCCAGAGCAAAAAAGACAAACGTCCAGCTTTTGCTGCCACAGCAAAGGTGCCAGCGGGGAAAAGTGATGCTGGTTCTCACTGCCTCCTGAAACCCCTTCAAATGCCACAGACAATTTGGCCCTCTCTGCTTTCCTGCGGACTCCATCTTCAAAAGCACCTGTTTTCGCTTTCGGCAGCCTCCTGAGCAAAAGAGACAAACGTCCAGCTTTTGCTGCCACAGCAAAGGTGCCTGCGGGGAAAAGTGATGCTGGTCCTCATTGCCTCCTGGAACCTCTTCAAATGCCACAGACAATTTGGCCCTCTCTGCTTTCCTGCGGACTCCATCCTCAAAAGCACCTGTTTTCGCTTTCGGCAACCTCCGGAGCAAAAAAGACAAACGTCCAGCTTTTGCTGCCACAGCAAAGGTGCCAGCGGGGAAAAGTAATGCTGGTTCTCACTGCCTCCTGGAACCTCTTCAAATGCCACAGACAATTTGGCCCTCTCTGCTTTCCTGCCGACTCCATCCTCAAAAGCACCTGTTTTCGCTTTCGGCATCCTCCGGAGCAAAAAATACAAACGTCCAGCTTTTGCTGCCACAGCAAAGGTGCCAGCGGAGAAAAGTAATGCTGGTTCTCACTGTCTCCTGGAACCCTTTTCAAATGCCACAGACAATTTGGCCCTCTCTGCTTTACTGCGGACTCTATCCTCAAAAGCACCTTTTTTCACTTTCGGCGCCCTCCGGTGGTAAAAAGACAAACGTCCAGCTTTTGCTGCCACAGCAAAGGTGCCAGCGGGGAAAAGTGATGCTGGTCCTCACTGCCTCCTGAAACTCCTTCTAATGCCACAGACAATTTGGCCCTCTCTGCTTTCCTGCGGACTCCATCCTCAAAAGCGCCTTTTTTCACTTTCGGCGCCCTCCGGTGGTAAAAAGACAAACGTCCAGCTTTTCCTGCCGCAGCAAAGGTGCCAGCGGGGAAAAGTAATACTAGTTTTCTCTGCCTCCTGGAACTCTTTCAAATGCCCCAGACAATTTGGCCCTCTCTGCTTTCCTGTGGACTCCATCCTCAAAAGCACCTGTTTTCACTTTCGGCAACCTCCAGAGCAAAAAAGACAAACGTCCAGCTTTTGCTGCCACAGCAAAGGTGCCAGCGGGGAAAAGTGATGCTGGTCCTCATTGCCTCCTGCAACCTCTTCAAATGCCCCAGACAATTTGGCACTCTCTGCTTTCCTGCGGACTCCATCCTCAAAAGCACCTGTTTTCGCTTTCGGCGGTCCTTGGAGCAAAAAAGACAAACGTCCAGCTTTTGCTGCCACAGCAAAGGTGCCAGCGGGGAAAAGTGATGCTGGTTCTCACTGCCTCCTGAAACCCTATCAAATGCCCCAGACAATTTGGCCCTCTCTGCTTTCCTGCGGACTCCATCCTCAAAAGCACCTGTTTTCGCTTTCGGCGGTCCTTGGAGCAAAAAAGACAAACGTCCAGCTTTTGCTGCCACAGCAAAGGTGCCAGCGGAGAAAAGTAATGCTGGTTCTCACTGCCTCCTGGAACCCTTTCAAATGCCACAGACAATTTGGCCCTCTCTGCTTTACTGCGGACTCTATCCTCAAAAGCGCCTTTTTTCACTTTCGGCGCCCTCCGGTGGTAAAAAGACAAACGTCCAGCTTTTCCTGCCGCAGCAAAGGTGCCAGCGGGGACAAGTAATACTAGTTTTCACTGCCTCCTGGAACTCTTTCAAATGCCCCAGACAATTTGGCCCTCTCTGCTTTCCTGCAGACTCCATCCTCAAAAGCACCTGTTTTCGCTTTCGGCGCCCTCCGGAGCAAAAAAGACAAACGTCCAGCTTTTGCTGCCACAGCAAAGGTGCCAGCGGGGAAAAGTGATGCTGGTCCTCACTGCCTCCTGAAACCCCTTCAAATGCCCCAGACAATTTGGCCCTCTCTGCTTTCCTGCGGACTCCATCCTCAAAAGCACTTTTTTTCGCTTTCGGCAACCTCAGGAGCAAAAAAGACAAACGTCCAGCTTTTGCTGCCACAGCAAAGGTGCCAGCGGGGAAAAGTGATGCTGGTCCTCATTGCCTCCTGGAACCTCTGCAAATGCCACAGACAATTTGGCCCTCTCTGCTTTACTGCGGACTCCATCCTCAAAAGCACCTTTTTTCGCTTTCGGCAACCTCCAGAGCAAAAAAGACAAACGTCCAGCTTTTGCTGCCACAGCAAAGGTGCCAGCGGGGAACAGTGATGCTGGTTCTCACTGCCTCCTGAAACCCCTTCAAATGCCACAGACAATTTGGCCCTCTCTGCTTTCCTGCGGACTCCATCTTCAAAAGCACCTGTTTTCGCTTTCGGCAGCCTCCTGAGCAAAAGAGACAAACGTCCAGCTTTTGCTGCCACAGCAAAGGTGCCTGCGGGGAAAAGTGATGCTGGTCCTCATTGCCTCCTGGAACCTCTTCAAATGCCACAGACAATTTGGCCCTCTCTGCTTTCCTGCGGACTCCATCCTCAAAAGCACCTGTTTTCGCTTTCGGCAACCTCCGGAGCAAAAAACACAAACGTCCAGCTTTTGCTGCCACAGCAAAGGTGCCAGCGGGGAAAAGTAATGCTGGTTCTCACTGCCTCCTGGAACCTCCTCAAATGCCACAGACAATTTGGCCCTCTCTGCTTTCCTGCGGACTCCATCCTCAAAAGCACCTGTTTTCGCTTTCGGCGGTCTTTGTAGCAAAAAAGACAAACGTCCAGCTTTTGCTGCCACAGCAAAGGTGCCAGCGGGGAAAAGTGATGCTGGTCCTCACTGCCTCCTGGAACCCTTTCAAATGCCACAGACAATTTGGCACTCTCTGCTTTCCTGCAGACTCCATCCTCAAAAGCACCTGTTTTCGCTTTCGGCAGCCTCCGGAGCAAAAAAGACAAACGTCCAGCTTTTGCTGCCACAGCAAAGGTGCCAGCGGGGAAAAGTAATGCTGGTTCTCACTGCCTCCTGGAACCCTTTCAAATGCCACAGACAATTTGGCCCTCTCTGCTTTCCTGCGGACTCCATCTTCAAAAGCACCTGTTTTCGCTTTCGGCAGCCTCCGGAGCAAAAGAGACAAACGTCCAGCTTTTGCTGCCACAGCAAAGGTGCCAGCGGGGAAAAGTGATGCTGGTCCCCATTGCCTCCTGGAACCTCTTCAAATGCCCCAGACAATTTGGCCCTCTCTGCTTTCCTGCGGACTCCATCCTCAAAAGCACCTGTTTTCGCTTTCGGCAACCTCCGGAGCAAAAAAGACAAACGTCCAGCTTTTGCTGCCACAGCAAAGGTGCCAGCGGGGAAAAGTAATGCTGGTTCTCACTGCCTCCTGGAACCTCTTAAAATGCCCCAGACAATTTGGCCCTCTCTGCTTTCCTGCGGACTCCATCCTCAAAAGCACCTGTTTTCACTTTCGGCATCCTCCGGAGCAAAAAATACAAACGTCCAGCTTTTGCTGCCACAGCAAAGGTGCCAGCGGAGAAAAGTAATGCTGGTTCTCACTGCCTCCTGGAACCCTTTCAAATGCCCCAGACAATTTGGCCCTCTCTGCTTTACTGCGGACTCTATCCTCAAAAGCACCTTTTTTCACTTTCAGCGCCCTCCGGTGGTAAAAAGACAAACGTCCAGCTTTTGCTGCCACAGCAAAGGTGCCAGCGGGGAAAAGTGATGCTGGTCCTCATTGCCTCCTAAAACCTCTTCAAATGCCCCAGACAATTTGGCACTCTCTGCTTTCCTGCGGACTCCATCCTCAAAAGCACCTGTTTTCGCTTTCGGCAGCCTACGGAGCAAAAAAGACAAACGTCCAGCTTTTGCTGCCACAGCAAAGGTGCCAGCGGGCAAAAGTAATGCTGGTTCTCACTGCCTCCTGAAACCCCTTCAAATGCCACAGACAATTTGGCCCTCTCTGCTTTCCTGCGGACTCCATCCTCAAAAGCACCTTTTTTCACTTTCGGCAACCTCCGGTGGTAAAAAGAAAAACGTCCAGCTTTTGCTGCCACAGCAAAGGTGCCAGCGGGGAAAAGTAATGCTGGTTCTCACTGCCTCCTGGAACTCTTTCAAATGCCACAGACAATTTGGCCCTCTCTGCTTTCCTGCGGACTCCATCCTCAAAAGCGCCTTTCTTCACTTTCGGCGCCCTCCGGTGGTAAAAAGACAAACGTCCAGCTTTTCCTGCCGCAGCAAAGGTGCCAGCGGGGAAAAGTAATACTAGTTTTCTCTGCCTCCTGGAACTCTTTCAAATGCCCCAGACAATTTGGCCCTCTCTGATTTCCTGTGGACTCCATCCTCAAAAGCACCTGTTTTCACTTTCGGCAACCTCCAGAGCAAAAAAGACAAACGTCCAGCTTTTGCTGCCACAGCAAAGGTGCCAGCGGGGAAAAGTAATGCTGGTCCTCATTGCCTCCTGGAACCTCCTCAAATGCCACAGACAATTTGGCCCTCTCTGCTTTCCTGCGGACTCCATCCTCAAAAGCACCTGTTTTCGCTTTCGGCGGTCTTTGTAGCAAAAAAGACAAACGTCCAGCTTTTGCTGCCACAGCAAAGGTGCCAGCGGGGAAAAGTGATGCTGGTCCTCACTGCCTCCTGGAACCCTTTCAAATGCCACAGACAATTTGGCACTCTCTGCTTTCCTGCAGACTCCATCCTCAAAAGCACCTTTTTTCGCTTTCGGCAGCCTCCGGAGCAAAAAAGACAAACGTCCAGCTTTTGCTGCCACAGCAAAGGTGCCAGCGGGGAAAAGTAATGCTGGTTCTCACTGCCTCCTGGAACCCTTTCAAATGCCACAGACAATTTGGCCCTCTCTGCTTTCCTGCGGACTCCATCTTCAAAAGCACCTGTTTTCGCTTTCGGCAGCCTCCGGAGCAAAAGAGACAAACGTCCAGCTTTTGCTGCCACAGCAAAGGTGCCAGCGGGGAAAAGTGATGCTGGTCCCCATTGCCTCCTGGAACCTCTTCAAATGCCCCAGACAATTTGGCCCTCTCTGCTTTCCTGCGGACTCCATCCTCAAAAGCACCTGTTTTCGCTTTCGGCAACCTCCGGAGCAAAAAAGACAAACGTCCAGCTTTTGCTGCCACAGCAAAGGTGCCAGCGGGGAAAAGTAATGCTGGTTCTCACTGCCTCCTGGAACCTCTTCAAATGCCCCAGACATTTTGGCACTCTCTGCTTTCCTGCGGACTCCATCCTCAAAAGCACCTGTTTTCGCTTTCGGCGTACTTTGGAGCAAAAAAGACAAACGTCCAGCTTTTGCTGCCACAGCAAAGGTGCCAGCGGGGAAAAGTGATGCTGGTTCTCACTGTCTCCTGGAACCTCTTCAAATGCCACAGACAATTTGGCCCTCTCTGCTTTCCTGCGGACTCCATCCTCAAAAGCGCCTTTTTTCACTTTCGGCGCCCTCCGGTGGTAAAAAGACAAACGTCCAGCTTTTCCTGCCGCAGCAAAGGTGCCAGCGGGGACAAGCAATACTAGTTTTCACTGCCTCCTGGAACTCTTTCAAATGCCCCAGACAATTTGGCCCTCTCTGTTTTCCTGCGGACTCCATCCTCAAAAGCACCTGTTTTCGCTTTCGGCAACCTCCGGAGCAAAAAAGACAAACGTCCAGCTTTTGCTGCCACAGCAAAGGTGCCAGCGGGGAAAAGTAATTCTGGTTCTCACTGCCTCCTGGAACCTCTTCAAATTCCACAGACAATTTGGCCCTCTCTGCTTTCCTGCCGACTCCATCCTCAAAAGCACCTGTTTTCGCTTTCGGCATCCTCCGGAGCAAAAAATACAAACGTCCAGCTTTTGCTGCCACAGCAAAGGTGCCAGCGGAGAAAAGTAATGCTGGTTCTCACTGCCTCCTGGAACCCTTTCAAATGCCACAGACAATTTGGCCCTCTCTGCTTTACTGCGGACTCCATCCTCAAAAGCGCCTTTTTTTGCTTTCGGCGCCCTCCGGTGGTAAAAAGACAAACGTCCAGCTTTTCCTGCCGCAGCAAAGGTGCCAGCGGGGAAAAGTAATACTAGTTTTCTCTGCCTCCTGGAACTCTTTCAAATGCCCCAGACAATTTGGCCCTCTCTGCTTTCCTGTGGACTCCATCCTCAAAAGCACCTGTTTTCACTTTCGGCAACCTCCAGAGCAAAAAAGACAAACGTCCAGCTTTTGCTGCCACAGCAAAGGTGCCAGCGGGGAAAAGTGATGCTGGTCCTCATTGCCTCCTGGAACCTCCTCAAATGCCACAGACAATTTGGCCCTCTCTGCTTTCCTGCGGACTCCATCCTCAAAAGCACCTGTTTTCGCTTTCGGCGGTCTTTGTAGCAAAAAAGACAAACGTCCAGCTTTTGCTGCCACAGCAAAGGTGCCAGCGGGGAAAAGTGATGCTGGTCCTCACTGCCTCCTGGAACCCTTTCAAATGCCACAGACAATTTGGCACTCTCTGCTTTCCTGCGGACTCCATCTTCAAAAGCACCTGTTTTCGCTTTCGGCAGCCTCCGGAGCAAAAGAGACAAACGTCCAGCTTTTGCTGCCACAGCAAAGGTGCCAGCGGGGAAAAGTGATGCTGGTCCCCATTGCCTCCTGGAACCTCTTCAAATGCCCCAGACAATTTGGCCCTCTCTGCTTTCCTGCGGACTCCATCCTCAAAAGCACCTGTTTTCGCTTTCGCAACCTCCGGAGCAAAAAAGACAAACGTCCAGCTTTTGCTGCCACAGCAAAGGTGCCAGCGGGGAAAAGTAATGCTGGTTCTCACTGCCTCCTGGAACCTCTTCAAATGCCCCAGACAATTTGGCCCTCTCTGCTTTCCTGCGGACTCCATCCTCAAAAGCACCTTTTTTCACTTTCGGCGCCCTCCGGTGGTAAAAAGAAAAACGTCCAGCTTTTGCTGCCACAGCAAAGGTGCCAGCGGGGAAAAGTAATGCTGGTTCTCACTGCCTCCTGGAACTCTTTCAAATGCCACAGACAATTTGGCCCTCTCTGCTTTCCTGCGGACTCCATCCTCAAAAGCACCTGTTTTCGCTTTCGGCGGACTTTGGAGCAAAAAAGACAAACGTCCAGCTTTTGCTGCCACAGCAAAGGTGCCAGCGGGGAAAAGTGATGCTGGTTCTCACTGTCTCCTGGAACCTCTTCAAATGCCCCAGACAATTTGGCCCTCTCTGCTTTCCTGCGGACTCCATCCTCAAAAGCACCTGTTTTCACTTTCGGCGCCCTCCAGTGGTAAAAAGACAAACGTCCAGCTTTTCCTGCCGCAGCAAAGGTGCCAGCGGGGACAAGCAATACTAGTTTTCACTGCCTCCTGGAACCTCTTTCAAATGCCCCAGACAATTTGGCCCTCTCTGCTTTCCTGCGGACTCCATCCTCAAAAGCACCTGTTTTCGCTTTCGGCAACCTCCAGAGCAAAAAAGACAAACGTCCAGCTTTTGCTGCCACAGCAAAGGTGCCAGCGGGGAAAAGTAATTCTGGTTCTCACTGCCTCCTGGAACCTCTTCAAATTCCACAGACAATTTGGCCCTCTCTGCTTTCCTGCCGACTCCATCCTCAAAAGCACCTGTTTTCGCTTTCGGCATCCTCCGGAGCAAAAAATACAAACGTCCAGCTTTTGCTGCCACAGCAAAGGTGCCAGCGGAGAAAAGTAATGCTGGTTCTCACTGCCTCCTGGAACCCTTTTCAAATGCCACAGACAATTTGGCCCTCTCTGCTTTACTGCGGACTCTATCCTCAAAAGCACCTTTTTTCACTTTCGGCGCCCTCCGGTGGTAAAAAGACAAACGTCCAGCTTTTGCTGCCACAGCAAAGGTGCCAGCGGGGAAAAGTGATGCTGGTCCTCACTGCCTCCTGAAACCCTATCAAATGCCCCAGACAATTTGGCCCTCTCTGCTTTCCTGCGGACTCCATCCTCAAAAGCACCTTTTTTCGCTTTCGGCAACCTCCGCAGCAAAAAAGACAAACGTCCAGCTTTTGCTGCCACAGCAAAGGTGCCAGCGGGGAAAAGTAATGCTGGTTCTCACTGCCTCCTGGAACCTCTTCAAATGCCCCAGACAATTTGGCCCTCTCTGCTTTCCTGCGGACTCCATCCTCAAAAGCACCTGTTTTCGCTTTCGGCGGTCCTTGGAGCAAAAAAGACAAACGTCCAGCTTTTGCTGCCACAGCAAAGGTGCCAGCAGAGAAAAGTAATGCTGGTTCTCACTGCCTCCTGGAACCCTTTCAAATGCCACAGACAATTTGGCCCTCTCTGCTTTACTGCGGACTCTATCCTCAAAAGCGCCTTTTTTCACTTTCGGCGCCCTCCGGTGGTAAAAAGACAAACGTCCAGCTTTTCCTGCCGCAGCAAAGGTGCCAGCGGGGACAAGTAATACTAGTTTTCACTGCCTCCTGGAACTCTTTCAAATGCCCCAGACAATTTGGCCCTTTCTGCTTTCCTGCAGACTCCATCCTCAAAAGCACCTGTTTTCACTTTCGGCAACCTCCAGAGCAAAAAAGACAAACGTCCAGCTTTTGCTGCCACAGCAAAGGTGCCAGCGGGGAAAAGTGATGCTGGTCCTCATTGCCTCCTGGAACCTCTTCAAATGCCACAGACAATTTGGCACTCTCTGCTTTCCTGCGGACTCCATCCTCAAAAGCACCTGTTTTCGCTTTCGGCGCCCTCCGGAGCAAAAAAGACAAACGTCCAGCTTTTGCTGCCACAGCAAAGGTGCCAGCGGGGAAAAGTGATGCTGGTCCTCACTGCCTCCTGAAACCCCTTCAAATGCCCCAGACAATTTGGCCCTCTCTGCTTTCCTGCGGACTCCATCCTCAAAAGCACCTGTTTTCGCTTTCGGCAACCTCAGGAGCAAAAAATACAAACGTCCAGCTTTTGCTGCCACAGCAAAGGTGCCAGCGGAGAAAAGTAATGCTGGTTCTCACTGCCTCCTGGAACCCTTTTCAAATGCCACAGACAATTTGGCCCTCTCTGCTTTACTGCGGACTCTATCCTCAAAAGCACCTTTTTTCACTTTCGGCGCCCTCCGGTGGTAAAAAGACAAACGTCCAGCTTTTGCTGCCACAGCAAAGGTGCCAGCGGGGAAAAGTGATGCTGGTCCTCACTGCCTCCTGAAACTCCTTCTAATGCCACAGACAATTTGGCCCTCTCTGCTTTCCTGCGGACTCCATCCTCAAAAGCGCCTTTTTTCACTTTCGTCGCCCTCCGGTGGTAAAAAGACAAACGTCCAGCTTTTCCTGCCGCAGCAAAGGTGCCAGCGGGGAAAAGTAATACTAGTTTTCTCTGCCTCCTGGAACTCTTTCAAATGCCCCAGACAATTTGGCCCTCTCTGCTTTCCTGTGGACTCCATCCTCAAAAGCACCTGTTTTCACTTTCGGCAACCTCCAGAGCAAAAAAGACAAACGTCCAGCTTTTGCTGCCACAGCAAAGGTGCCAGCGGGGAAAAGTAATGCTGGTCCTCATTGCCTCCTGGAATCTCCTCAAATGCCACAGACAATTTGGCCCTCTCTGCTTTCCTGCGGACTCCATCCTCAAAAGCACCTGTTTTCGCTTTCGGCGGTCTTTGTAGCAAAAAAGACAAACGTCCAGCTTTTGCTGCCACAGCAAAGGTGCCAGCGGGGAAAAGTGATGCTGGTCCCCATTGCCTCCTGGAACCTCTTCAAATGCCCCAGACAATTTGGCCCTCTCTGCTTTCCTGTGGACTCCATCCTCAAAAGCACCTGTTTTCACTTTCGGCGCCCTCCGGTGGTAAAAAGACAAACGTCCAGCTTTTGCTGCCACAGCAAAGGTGCCAGCGGGGAAAAGTGATGCTGGTCCTCATTGCCTCCTAAAACCTCTTCAAATGCCCCAGACAATTTGGCACTCTCTGCTTTCCTGCGGACTCCATCCTCAAAAGCACCTGTTTTCGCTTTCGGCAGCCTACGGAGCAAAAAAGACAAACGTCCAGCTTTTGCTGCCACAGCAAAGGTGCCAGCGGTCAAAAGTAATGCTGGTTCTCACTGCCTCCTGAAACCCCTTCAAATGCCACAGACAATTTGGCCCTCTCTGCTTTCCTGCGGACTCCATCCTCAAAAGCAACTTTTTTCACTTTCGGCGCCCTCCGGTGGTAAAAATAAAAACGTCCAGCTTTTGCTGCCACAGCAAAGGTGCCAGCGGGGAAAAGTAATGCTGGTTCTCACTGCCTCCTGGAACTCTTTCAAATGCCACAGACAATTTGGCCCTCTCTGCTTTCCTGCGGACTCCATCCTCAAAAGCACCTGTTTTCGCTTTCGGCGGTCTTTCTAGCAAAAAAGACAAACGTCCAGCTTTTGCTGCCACAGCAAAGGTGCCAGCGGAGAAAAGTAATGCTGGTTCTCACTGCCTCCTGGAACCCTTTCAAATGCCACAGACAATTTGGCCCTCTCTGCTTTCCTGCCGACTCTATCCTCAAAAGCACCTTTTTTCACTTTCGGCGCCCTCCGGTGGTAAAAAGACAAACGTCCAGCTTTTGCTGCCACAGCAAAGGTGCCAGCGGGGAAAAGTAATGCTGGTTCTCACTGCCTCCTGGAACTCTTTCAAATGCCACAGACAATTTGGCCCTCTCTGCTTTCTTGCGGACTCCATCCTCAAAAGAACCTGTTTTCGCTTTCGGCAGCCTCCGGAGCAAAAAAGACAAACGTCCAGCTTTTGCTGCCACAGCAAAGGTGCCAGCGGGGAAAAGTGATGCTGGTTCTCACTGTCTCCTGGAACCCCTTCAAATGCCCCAGAAAATTTGGCCCTCTCTGCTTTCCTGCGGACTCCATCCTCAAAAGCGCCTTTTTACACTTTCGGCGCCCTCCGGTGGTAAAAAGACAAACGTCCAGCTTTTCCTGCCGCAGCAAAGGTGCCAGCGGGGACAAGTAATACTAGTTTTCACTGCCTCCTGGAACTCTTTCAAATGTCCCAGACAATTTGGACCTCTCTGCTTTCCTGCGGACTCCATCCTCAAAAAGCACCTGTTTTCACTTTCGGCAACCTCCAGAGCAAAAAAGACAAACGTCCAGCTTTTGCTGCCACAGCAAAGGTGCCAGCGGGGAAAAGTGATGCTGGTCCTCATTGCCTCCTGCAACCTCTTCAAATGCCCCAGACAATTTGGCACTCTCTGCTTTCCTGCGGACTCCATCCTCAAAAGCACCTGTTTTCGCTTTCGGCGGTCCTTGGAGCAAAAAAGACAAACGTCCAGCTTTTGCTGCCACAGCAAAGGTGCCAGCGGAGAAAAGTAATGCTGGTTCTCACTGCCTCCTGGAACCCTTTCAAATGCCACAGACAATTTGGCCCTCTCTGCTTTACTGCGGACTCTATCCTCAAAAGCGTCTTTTTTCACTTTCGGCGCCCTCCGGTGGTAAAAAGACAAACGTCCAGCTTTTCCTGCCGCAGCAAAGGTGCCAGCGGGGACAAGTAATACTAGTTTTCACTGCCTCCTGGAACTCTTTCAAATGCCCCAGACAATTTGGCCCTCTCTGCTTTCCTGCAGACTCCATCCTCAAAAGCACCTGTTTTCGCTTTCGGCGCCCTCCGGAGCAAAAAAGACAAACGTCCAGCTTTTGCTGCCACAGCAAAGGTGCCAGCGGGGAAAAGTGATGCTGGTCCTCATTGCCTCCTGGAACCTCTTCAAATGCCACAGACAATTTGGCCCTCTCTGCTTTACTGCGGACTCCATCCTCAAAAGCACCTTTTTTCGCTTTCGGCAACCTCCAGAGCAAAAAAGACAAACGTCCAGCTTTTGCTGCCACAGCAAAGGTGCCAGCGGGGAAAAGTGATGCTGGTCCTCATTGCCTCCTGGAACCTCTTCAAATGCCACAGACAATTTGGCCCTCTCTGCTTTCCTGCGGACTCCATCCTCAAAAGCACCTGTTTTCGCTTTCGGCGCCCTCCGGAGCAAAAAAGACAAACGTCCAGCTTTTGCTGCCACAGCAAAGGTGCCAGCGGAGAAAAGTAATGCTGGTTCTCACTGCCTCCTGGAACCCTTTTCAAATGCCACAGACAATTTGGCCCTCTCTGCTTTACTGCGGACTCTATCCTCAAAAGCACCTTTTTTCACTTTCGGCGCCCTCCGGTGGTAAAAAGACAAACGTCCAGCTTTTGCTGCCACAGCAAAGGTGCCAGCGGGGAAAAGTGATGCTGGTCCTCACTGCCTCCTGAAACTCCTTCTAATGCCACAGACAATTTGGCCCTCTCTGCTTTCCTGCGGACTCCATCCTCAAAAGCGCCTTTTTTCACTTTCGTCGCCCTCCGGTGGTAAAAAGACAAACGTCCAGCTTTTCCTGCCGCAGCAAAGGTGCCAGCGGGGAAAAGTAATACTAGTTTTCTCTGCCTCCTGGAACTCTTTCAAATGCCCCAGACAATTTGGCCCTCTCTGCTTTCCTGTGGACTCCATCCTCAAAAGCACCTGTTTTCACTTTCGGCAACCTCCAGAGCAAAAAAGACAAACGTCCAGCTTTTGCTGCCACAGCAAAGGTGCCAGCGGGGAAAAGTAATGCTGGTCCTCATTGCCTCCTGGAATCTCCTCAAATGCCACAGACAATTTGGCCCTCTCTGCTTTCCTGCGGACTCCATCCTCAAAAGCACCTGTTTTCGCTTTCGGCGGTCTTTGTAGCAAAAAAGACAAACGTCCAGCTTTTGCTGCCACAGCAAAGGTGCCAGCGGGGAAAAGTGATGCTGGTCCCCATTGCCTCCTGGAACCTCTTCAAATGCCCCAGACAATTTGGCCCTCTCTGCTTTCCTGTGGACTCCATCCTCAAAAGCACCTGTTTTCACTTTCGGCGCCCTCCGGTGGTAAAAAGACAAACGTCCAGCTTTTGCTGCCACAGCAAAGGTGCCAGCGGGGAAAAGTGATGCTGGTCCTCATTGCCTCCTAAAACCTCTTCAAATGCCCCAGACAATTTGGCACTCTCTGCTTTCCTGCGGACTCCATCCTCAAAAGCACCTGTTTTCGCTTTCGGCAGCCTACGGAGCAAAAAAGACAAACGTCCAGCTTTTGCTGCCACAGCAAAGGTGCCAGCGGTCAAAAGTAATGCTGGTTCTCACTGCCTCCTGAAACCCCTTCAAATGCCACAGACAATTTGGCCCTCTCTGCTTTCCTGCGGACTCCATCCTCAAAAGCAACTTTTTTCACTTTCGGCGCCCTCCGGTGGTAAAAATAAAAACGTCCAGCTTTTGCTGCCACAGCAAAGGTGCCAGCGGGGAAAAGTAATGCTGGTTCTCACTGCCTCCTGGAACTCTTTCAAATGCCACAGACAATTTGGCCCTCTCTGCTTTCCTGCGGACTCCATCCTCAAAAGCACCTGTTTTCGCTTTCGGCGGTCTTTCTAGCAAAAAAGACAAACGTCCAGCTTTTGCTGCCACAGCAAAGGTGCCAGCGGAGAAAAGTAATGCTGGTTCTCACTGCCTCCTGGAACCCTTTCAAATGCCACAGACAATTTGGCCCTCTCTGCTTTCCTGCCGACTCTATCCTCAAAAGCACCTTTTTTCACTTTCGGCGCCCTCCGGTGGTAAAAAGACAAACGTCCAGCTTTTGCTGCCACAGCAAAGGTGCCAGCGGGGAAAAGTAATGCTGGTTCTCACTGCCTCCTGGAACTCTTTCAAATGCCACAGACAATTTGGCCCTCTCTGCTTTCTTGCGGACTCCATCCTCAAAAGAACCTGTTTTCGCTTTCGGCAGCCTCCGGAGCAAAAAAGACAAACGTCCAGCTTTTGCTGCCACAGCAAAGGTGCCAGCGGGGAAAAGTGATGCTGGTTCTCACTGTCTCCTGGAACCCCTTCAAATGCCCCAGAAAATTTGGCCCTCTCTGCTTTCCTGCGGACTCCATCCTCAAAAGCGCCTTTTTACACTTTCGGCGCCCTCCGGTGGTAAAAAGACAAACGTCCAGCTTTTCCTGCCGCAGCAAAGGTGCCAGCGGGGACAAGTAATACTAGTTTTCACTGCCTCCTGGAACTCTTTCAAATGTCCCAGACAATTTGGACCTCTCTGCTTTCCTGCGGACTCCATCCTCAAAAAGCACCTGTTTTCACTTTCGGCAACCTCCAGAGCAAAAAAGACAAACGTCCAGCTTTTGCTGCCACAGCAAAGGTGCCAGCGGGGAAAAGTGATGCTGGTCCTCATTGCCTCCTGCAACCTCTTCAAATGCCCCAGACAATTTGGCACTCTCTGCTTTCCTGCGGACTCCATCCTCAAAAGCACCTGTTTTCGCTTTCGGCGGTCTTTGGAGCAAAAAAGACAAACGTCCAGCTTTTGCTGCCACAGCAAAGGTGCCAGCGGGGAAAAGTGATGCTGGTCCTCACTGCCTCCTGAAACCCTATCAAATGCCCCAGACAATTTGGCCCTCTCTGCTTTCCTGCGGACTCCATCCTCAAAAGCACCTTTTTTCGCTTTCGGCAACCTCAGGAGCAAAAAAGACAAACGTCCAGCTTTTGCTGCCACAGCAAAGGTGCCGGCGGGGAAAAGTAATGCTGGTTCTCACTGCCTCCTGGAACCTCTTCAAATGCCCCAGACAATTTGGCCCTCTCTGCTTTCCTGCGGACTCCATCCTCAAAAGCACCTGTTTTCGCTTTCGGCGGTCCTTGGAGCAAAAAAGACAAACGTCCAGCTTTTGCTGCCACAGCAAAGGTGCCAGCGGAGAAAAGTAATGCTGGTTCTCACTGCCTCCTGGAACCCTTTCAAATGCCACAGACAATTTGGCCCTCTCTGCTTTACTGCGGACTCTATCCTCAAAAGCGTCTTTTTTCACTTTCGGCGCCCTCCGGTGGTAAAAAGACAAACGTCCAGCTTTTCCTGCCGCAGCAAAGGTGCCAGCGGGGACAAGTAATACTAGTTTTCACTGCCTCCTGGAACTCTTTCAAATGCCCCAGACAATTTGGCCCTCTCTGCTTTCCTGCAGACTCCATCCTCAAAAGCACCTGTTTTCGCTTTCGGCGCCCTCCGGAGCAAAAAAGACAAACGTCCAGCTTTTGCTGCCACAGCAAAGGTGCCAGCGGGGAAAAGTGATGCTGGTCCTCATTGCCTCCTGGAACCTCTTCAAATGCCACAGACAATTTGGCCCTCTCTGCTTTACTGCGGACTCCATCCTCAAAAGCACCTTTTTTCGCTTTCGGCAACCTCCAGAGCAAAAAAGACAAACGTCCAGCTTTTGCTGCCACAGCAAAGGTGCCAGCGGGGAAAAGTGATGCTGGTTCTCACTGCCTCCTGAAACCCCTTCAAATGCCACAGACAATTTGGCCCTCTCTGCTTTCCTGCGGACTCCATCTTCAAAAGCACCTGTTTTCGCTTTCGGCAGCCTCCTGAGCAAAAGAGACAAACGTCCAGCTTTTGCTGCCACAGCAAAGGTGCCTGCGGGGAAAAGTGATGCTGGTCCTCATTGCCTCCTGGAACCTCTTCAAATGCCACAGACAATTTGGCCCTCTCTGCTTTCCTGCGGACTCCATCCTCAAAAGCACCTGTTTTCGCTTTCGGCAACCTCCGGAGCAAAAAAGACAAACGTCCAGCTTTTGCTGCCACAGCAAAGGTGCCAGCGGGGAAAAGTGATGCTGGTCCTCATTGCCTCCTGGAACCTCTTCAAATGCCACAGACAATTTGGCCCTCTCTGCTTTCCTGCGGACTCCATCCTCAAAAGCACCTGTTTTCGCTTTCGGCGCCCTCCGGAGCAAAAAAGACAAACGTCCAGCTTTTGCTGCCACAGCAAAGGTGCCAGCGGAGAAAAGTAATGCTGGTTCTCACTGCCTCCTGGAACCCTTTTCAAATGCCACAGACAATTTGGCCCTCTCTGCTTTACTGCGGACTCTATCCTCAAAAGCACCTTTTTTCACTTTCGGCGCCCTCCGGTGGTAAAAAGACAAACGTCCAGCTTTTGCTGCCACAGCAAAGGTGCCAGCGGGGAAAAGTGATGCTGGTCCTCACTGCCTCCTGAAACTCCTTCTAATGCCACAGACAATTTGGCCCTCTCTGCTTTCCTGCGGACTCCATCCTCAAAAGCGCCTTTTTTCACTTTCGTCGCCCTCCGGTGGTAAAAAGACAAACGTCCAGCTTTTCCTGCCGCAGCAAAGGTGCCAGCGGGGAAAAGTAATACTAGTTTTCTCTGCCTCCTGGAACTCTTTCAAATGCCCCAGACAATTTGGCCCTCTCTGCTTTCCTGTGGACTCCATCCTCAAAAGCACCTGTTTTCACTTTCGGCAACCTCCAGAGCAAAAAAGACAAACGTCCAGCTTTTGCTGCCACAGTAAAGGTGCCAGCGGGGAAAAGTAATGCTGGTCCTCATTGCCTCCTGGAATCTCCTCAAATGCCACAGACAATTTGGCCCTCTCTGCTTTCCTGCGGACTCCATCCTCAAAAGCACCTGTTTTCGCTTTCGGCGGTCTTTGTAGCAAAAAAGACAAACGTCCAGCTTTTGCTGCCACAGCAAAGGTGCCAGCGGGGAAAAGTGATGCTGGTCCCCATTGCCTCCTGGAACCTCTTCAAATGCCCCAGACAATTTGGCCCTCTCTGCTTTCCTGTGGACTCCATCCTCAAAAGCACCTGTTTTCACTTTCGGCGCCCTCCGGTGGTAAAAAGACAAACGTCCAGCTTTTGCTGCCACAGCAAAGGTGCCAGCGGGGAAAAGTGATGCTGGTCCTCATTGCCTCCTAAAACCTCTTCAAATGCCTCAGACAATTTGGCACTCTCTGCTTTCCTGCGGACTCCATCCTCAAAAGCACCTGTTTTCGCTTTCGGCAGCCTACGGAGCAAAAAAGACAAACGTCCAGCTTTTGCTGCCACAGCAAAGGTGCCAGCGGTCAAAAGTAATGCTGGTTCTCACTGCCTCCTGAAACCCCTTCAAATGCCACAGACAATTTGGCCCTCTCTGCTTTCCTGCGGACTCCATCCTCAAAAGCAACTTTTTTCACTTTCGGCGCCCTCCGGTGGTAAAAATAAAAACG
This sequence comes from Vanellus vanellus, assembly GCF_965231255.1. NCBI lineage: Eukaryota > Metazoa > Chordata > Aves > Charadriiformes > Charadriidae > Vanellus > Vanellus vanellus. Next base: position 162,492 of record NW_028126991.1, read on the forward strand.
TCCAGCTTTTGCTGCCACAGCAAAGGTGCCAGCGGGGAAAAGTAATGCTGGTTCTCACTGCCTCCTGGATCTCTTTCAAATGCCACAGACAATTTGGCCCTCTCTGCTTTCCTGCGGACTCCATCCTCAAAAGCACCTGTTTTCGCTTTCGGCGGTCTTTCTAGCAAAAAAGACAAACGTCCAGCTTTTGCTGCCACAGCAAAGGTGCCAGCGGAGAAAAGTAATGCTGGTTCTCACTGCCTCCTGGAACCCTTTCAAATGCCACAGACAATTTGGCCCTCTCTGCTTTCCTGCCGACTCTATCCTCAAAAGCACCTTTTTTCACTTTCGGCGCCCTCCGGTGGTAAAAAGACAAACGTCCAGCTTTTGCTGCCACAGCAAAGGTGCCAGCGGGGAAAAGTAATGCTGGTTCTCACTGCCTCCTGGAACTCTTTCAAATGCCACAGACAATTTGGCCCTCTCTGCTTTCTTGCGGACTCCATCCTCAAAAGAACCTGTTTTCGCTTTCGGCAGCCTCCGGAGCAAAAAAGACAAACGTCCAGCTTTTGCTGCCACAGCAAAGGTGCCAGCGGGGAAAAGTGATGCTGGTTCTCACTGTCTCCTGGAACCCCTTCAAATGCCCCAGAAAATTTGGCCCTCTCTGCTTTCCTGCGGACTCCATCCTCAAAAGCGCCTTTTTTCACTTTCGGCGCCCTCCGGTGGTAAAAAGACAAACGTCCAGCTTTTCCTGCCGCAGCAAAGGTGCCAGCGGGGACAAGTAATACTAGTTTTCACTGCCTCCTGGAACTCTTTCAAATGTCCCAGACAATTTGGACCTCTCTGCTTTCCTGCGGACTCCATCCTCAAAAAGCACCTGTTTTCACTTTCGGCAACCTCCAGAGCAAAAAAGACAAACGTCCAGCTTTTGCTGCCACAGCAAAGGTGCCAGCGGGGAAAAGTGATGCTGGTCCTCATTGCCTCCTGCAACCTCTTCAAATGCCCCAGACAATTTGGCACTCTCTGCTTTCCTGCGGACTCCATCCTCAAAAGCACCTGTTTTCGCTTTCGGCGGTCTTTGGAGCAAAAAAGACAAACGTCCAGCTTTTGCTGCCACAGCAAAGGTGCCAGCGGGGAAAAGTGATGCTGGTCCTCACTGCCTCCTGAAACCCTATCAAATGCCCCAGACAATTTGGCCCTCTCTGCTTTCCTGCGGACTCCATCCTCAAAAGCACCTTTTTTCGCTTTCGGCAACCTCCGGAGCAAAAAAGACAAACGTCCAGCTTTTGCTGCCACAGCAAAGGTGCCGGCGGGGAAAAGTAATGCTGGTTCTCACTGCCTCCTGGAACCTCTTCAAATGCCCCAGACAATTTGGCCCTCTCTGCTTTCCTGCAGACTCCATCCTTAAAAGCACCTGTTTTCGCTTTCGGCGGTCCTTGGAGCAAAAAAGACAAACGTCCAGCTTTTGCTGCCACAGCAAAGGTGCCAGCGGAGAAAAGTAATGCTGGTTCTCACTGCCTCCTGGAACCCTTTCAAATGCCACAGACAATTTGGCCCTCTCTGCTTTACTGCGGACTCTATCCTCAAAAGCGTCTTTTTTCACTTTCGGCGCCCTCCGGTGGTAAAAAGACAAACGTCCAGCTTTTCCTGCCGCAGCAAAGGTGCCAGCGGGGACAAGTAATACTAGTTTTCACTGCCTCCTGGAACTCTTTCAAATGCCCCAGACAATTTGGCCCTCTCTGCTTTCCTGCAGACTCCATCCTCAAAAGCACCTGTTTTCGCTTTCGGCGCCCTCCGGAGCAAAAAAGACAAACGTCCAGCTTTTGCTGCCACAGCAAAGGTGCCAGCGGGGAAAAGTGATGCTGGTCCTCATTGCCTCCTGGAACCTCTTCAAATGCCACAGACAATTTGGCCCTCTCTGCTTTACTGCGGACTCCATCCTCAAAAGCACCTTTTTTCGCTTTCGGCAACCTCCAGAGCAAAAAAGACAAACGTCCAGCTTTTGCTGCCACAGCAAAGGTGCCAGCGGGGAAAAGTGATGCTGGTTCTCACTGCCTCCTGAAACCCCTTCAAATGCCACAGACAATTTGGCCCTCTCTGCTTTCCTGCGGACTCCATCTTCAAAAGCACCTGTTTTCGCTTTCGGCAGCCTCCTGAGCAAAAGAGACAAACGTCCAGCTTTTGCTGCCACAGCAAAGGTGCCTGCGGGGAAAAGTGATGCTGGTCCTCATTGCCTCCTGGAACCTCTTCAAATGCCACAGACAATTTGGCCCTCTCTGCTTTCCTGCGGACTCCATCCTCAAAAGCACCTGTTTTCGCTTTCGGCAACCTCCGGAGCAAAAAAGACAAACGTCCAGCTTTTGCTGCCACAGCAAAGGTGCCAGCGGGGAAAAGTGATGCTGGTCCTCATTGCCTCCTGGAACCTCTTCAAATGCCACAGACAATTTGGCCCTCTCTGCTTTCCTGCGGACTCCATCCTCAAAAGCACCTGTTTTCGCTTTCGGCGCCCTCCGGAGCAAAAAAGACAAACGTCCAGCTTTTGCTGCCACAGCAAAGGTGCCAGCGGAGAAAAGTAATGCTGGTTCTCACTGCCTCCTGGAACCCTTTCAAATGCCACAGACAATTTGGCCCTCTCTGCTTTACTGCGGACTCTATCCTCAAAAGCACCTTTTTTCACTTTCGGCGCCCTCCGGTGGTAAAAAGACAAACGTCCAGCTTTTGCTGCCACAGCAAAGGTGCCAGCGGGGAAAAGTGATGCTGGTCCTCACTGCCTCCTGAAACTCCTTCTAATGCCACAGACAATTTGGCCCTCTCTGCTTTCCTGCGGACTCCATCCTCAAAAGCGCCTTTTTTCACTTTCGGCGCCCTCCGGTGGTAAAAAGACAAACGTCCAGCTTTTCCTGCCGCAGCAAAGGTGCCAGCGGGGAAAAGTAATACTAGTTTTCTCTGCCTCCTGGAACTCTTTCAAATGCCCCAGACAATTTGGCCCTTTCTGCTTTCCTGTGGACTCCATCCTCAAAAGCACCTGTTTTCACTTTCGGCAACCTCCAGAGCAAAAAAGACAAACGTCCAGCTTTTGCTGCCACAGCAAAGGTGCCAGCGGGGAAAAGTGATGCTGGTCCTCATTGCCTCCTGCAACCTCTTCAAATGCCCCAGACAATTTGGCACTCTCTGCTTTCCTGCGGACTCCATCCTCAAAAGCACCTGTTTTCGCTTTCGGCGGTCTTTGGAGCAAAAAAGACAAACGTCCAGCTTTTGCAGCCACAGCAAAGGTGCCAGCGGGGAAAAGTGATGCTGGTTCTCACTGCCTCCTTAAACCCCTTCAAATGCCACAGACAATTTGGCCCTCTCTGCTTTCCTGCGGACTCCATCCTCAAAAGCACCTGTTTTCGCTTTCGGCGGTCCTTGGAGCAAAAAAGACAAACGTCCAGCTTTTGCTGCCACAGCAAAGGTGCCAGCGGAGAAAAGTAATGCTGGTTCTCACTGCCTCCTGGAACCCTTTCAAATGCCACAGACAATTTGGCCCTCTCTGCTTTACTGCGGACTCTATCCTCAAAAGCGCCTTTTTTCACTTTCGGCGCCCTCCGGTGGTAAAAAGACAAACGTCCAGCTTTTCCTGCCGCAGCAAAGGTGCCAGCGGGGACAAGTAATACTAGTTTTCACTGCCTCCTGGAACTCTTTCAAATGCCCCACACAATTTGGCCCTCTCTGCTTTCCTGCAGACTCCATCCTCAAAAGCACCTGTTTTCGCTTTCGGCGCCCTCCGGAGCAAAAAAGACAAACGTCCAGCTTTTGCTGCCACAGCAAAGGTGCCAGCGGGGAAAAGTGATGCTGGTCCTCACTGCCTCCTGAAACCCCTTCAAATGCCCCAGACAATTTGGCCCTCTCTGCTTTCCTGCGGACTCCATCTTCAAAAGCACCTGTTTTCGCTTTCGGCAGCCTCCGGAGCAAAAGAGACAAACGTCCAGCTTTTGCTGCCACAGCAAAGGTGCCAGCGGGGAAAAGTGATGCTGGTCCCCATTGCCTCCTGGAACCTCTTCAAATGCCCCAGACAATTTGGCCCTCTCTGCTTTCCTGCGGACTCCATCCTCAAAAGCACCTGTTTTCGCTTTCGGCAGCCTCCGGAGCAAAAAAGACAAACGTCCAGCTTTTGCTGCCACAGCAAAGGTGCCAGCGGGGAAAAGTAATGCTGGTTCTCACTGCCTCCTGGAACCTCTTAAAATGCCCCAGACAATTTGGCCCTCTCTGCTTTCCTGCGGACTCCATCCTCAAAAGCACCTTTTTTCGCCTTCGGCAACCTCCAGAGCAAAAAAGACAAACGTCCAGCTTTTGCTGCCACAGCAAAGGTGCCAGCGGAGAAAAGTAATGCTGGTTCTCACTGCCTCCTGGAACCCTTTCAAATGCCACAGACAATTTGGCCCTCTCTGCTTTACTGCGGACTCTATCCTCAAAAGCACCTTTTTTCACTTTCAGCGCCCTCCGGTGGTAAAAAGACAAACGTCCAGCTTTTGCTGCCACAGCAAAGGTGCCAGCGGGGAAAAGTGATGCTGGTCCTCATTGCCTCCTAAAACCTCTTCAAATGCCCCAGACAATTTGGCACTCTCTGCTTTCCTGCGGACTCCATCCTCAAAAGCACCTGTTTTCGCTTTCGGCAGCCTACGGAGCAAAAAAGACAAACGTCCAGCTTTTGCTGCCACAGCAAAGGTGCCAGCGGGCAAAAGTAATGCTGGTTCTCACTGCCTCCTGAAACCCCTTCAAATGCCACAGACAATTTGGCCCTCTCTGCTTTCCTGCGGACTCCATCCTCAAAAGCACCTTTTTTCACTTTCGGCGCCCTCCGGTGGTAAAAAGAAAAACGTCCAGCTTTTGCTGCCACAGCAAAGGTGCCAGCGGGGAAAAGTAATGCTGGTTCTCACTGCCTCCTGGAACTCTTTCAAATGCCACAGACAATTTGGCCCTCTCTGCTTTCCTGCGGACTCCATCCTCAAAAGCGCCTTTCTTCACTTTCGGCGCCCTCCGGTGGTAAAAAGACAAACGTCCAGCTTTTCCTGCCGCAGCAAAGGTGCCAGCGGGGAAAAGTAATACTAGTTTTCTCTGCCTCCTGGAACTCTTTCAAATGCCCCAGACAATTTGGCCCTCTCTGATTTCCTGTGGACTCCATCCTCAAAAGCACCTGTTTTCACTTTCGGCAACCTCCAGAGCAAAAAAGACAAACGTCCAGCTTTTGCTGCCACAGCAAAGGTGCCAGCGGGGAAAAGTAATGCTGGTCCTCATTGCCTCCTGGAACCTCCTCAAATGCCACAGACAATTTGGCCCTCTCTGCTTTCCTGCGGACTCCATCCTCAAAAGCACCTGTTTTCGCTTTCGGCGGTCTTTGTAGCAAAAAAGACAAACGTCCAGCTTTTGCTGCCACAGCAAAGGTGCCAGCGGGGAAAAGTGATGCTGGTCCTCACTGCCTCCTGGAACCCTTTCAAATGCCACAGACAATTTGGCACTCTCTGCTTTCCTGCAGACTCCATCCTCAAAAGCACCTTTTTTCGCTTTCGGCAGCCTCCGGAGCAAAAAAGACAAACGTCCAGCTTTTGCTGCCACAGCAAAGGTGCCAGCGGGGAAAAGTAATGCTGGTTCTCACTGCCTCCTGGAACCCTTTCAAATGCCACAGACAATTTGGCCCTCTCTGCTTTCCTGCGGACTCCATCTTCAAAAGCACCTGTTTTCGCTTTCGGCAGCCTCCGGAGCAAAAGAGACAAACGTCCAGCTTTTGCTGCCACAGCAAAGGTGCCAGCGGGGAAAAGTGATGCTGGTCCCCATTGCCTCCTGGAACCTCTTCAAATGCCCCAGACAATTTGGCCCTCTCTGCTTTCCTGCGGACTCCATCCTCAAAAGCACCTGTTTTCGCTTTCGGCAACCTCCGGAGCAAAAAAGACAAACGTCCAGCTTTTGCTGCCACAGCAAAGGTGCCAGCGGGGAAAAGTAATGCTGGTTCTCACTGCCTCCTGGAACCTCTTCAAATGCCCCAGACAATTTGGCCCTCTCTGCTTTCCTGCGGACTCCATCCTCAAAAGCACCTGTTTTCACTTTCGGCATCCTCCGGAGCAAAAAATACAAACGTCCAGCTTTTGCTGCCACAGCAAAGGTGCCAGCGGAGAAAAGTAATGCTGGTTCTCACTGCCTCCTGGAACCCTTTCAAATGCCACAGACAATTTGGCCCTCTCTGCTTTCCTGCGGACTCCATCCTCAAAAGCACCTGTTTTCGCTTTCGGCGTACTTTGGAGCAAAAAAGACAAACGTCCAGCTTTTGCTGCCACAGCAAAGGTGCCAGCGGGGAAAAGTGATGCTGGTTCTCACTGTCTCCTGGAACCTCTTCAAATGCCCCAGACAATTTGGCCCTCTCTGCTTTCCTGCGGACTCCATCCTCAAAAGCGCCTTTTTTCACTTTCGGCGCCCTCCGGTGGTAAAAAGACAAACGTCCAGCTTTTCCTGCCGCAGCAAAGGTGCCAGCGGGGACAAGCAATACTAGTTTTCACTGCCTCCTGGAACTCTTTCAAATGCCCCAGACAATTTGGCCCTCTCTGCTTTCCTGCGGACTCCATCCTCAAAAGCACCTGTTTTCGCTTTCGGCAACCTCCGGAGCAAAAAAGACAAACGTCCAGCTTTTGCTGCCACAGCAAAGGTGCCAGCGGGGAAAAGTAATTCTGGTTCTCACTGCCTCCTGGAACCTCTTCAAATTCCACAGACAATTTGGCCCTCTCTGCTTTCCTGCCGACTCCATCCTCAAAAGCACCTGTTTTCGCTTTCGGCATCCTCCGGAGCAAAAAATACAAACGTCCAGCTTTTGCTGCCACAGCAAAGGTGCCAGCGGAGAAAAGTAATGCTGGTTCTCACTGCCTCCTGGAACCCTTTTCAAATGCCACAGACAATTTGGCCCTCTCTGCTTTACTGCGGACTCTATCCTCAAAAGCACCTTTTTTCACTTTCGGCGCCCTCCGGTGGTAAAAAGACAAACGTCCAGCTTTTGCTGCCACAGCAAAGGTGCCAGCGGGGAAAAGTGATGCTGGTCCTCACTGCCTCCTGAAACTCCTTCTAATGCCACAGACAATTTGGCCCTCTCTCCTTTCCTGCGGACTCCATCCTCAAAAGCGCCTTTTTTCACTTTCGGGGCCCTCTGGTGGTAAAAAGACAAACGTCCAGCTTTTCCTGCCGCAGCAAAGGTGCCAGCGGGGACAAGTAATACTAGTTTTCACTGCCTCCTGGAACTCTTTCAAATGCCCCAGACAATTTGGCCCTCTCTGCTTTACTGCGGACTCCATCCTCAAAAGCACCTGTTTTCACTTTCGGCAACCTCCAGAGCAAAAAAGACAAACGTCCAGCTTTTGCTGCCACAGCAAAGGTGCCAGCGGGGAAAAGTGATGCTGGTCCTCATTGCCTCCTGCAACCTCTTCAAATGCCCCAGACAATTTGGCACTCTCTGCTTTCCTGCGGACTCCATCCTCAAAAGCACCTGTTTTCGCTTTCGGCGGTCTTTGGAGCAAAAAAGACAAACGTCCAGCTTTTGCTGCCACAGCAAAGGTGCCAGCGGGGAAAAGTGATGCTGGTCCTCACTGCCTCCTGAAACCCTATCAAATGCCCCAGACAATTTGGCCCTCTCTGCTTTCCTGCGGACTCCATCCTCAAACGCACCTTTTTTCGCTTTCGGCAACCTCCGGAGCAAAAAAGACAAACGTCCAGCTTTTGCTGCCACAGCAAAGGTGCCAGCGGGGAAAAGTAATGCTGGTTCTCACTGCCTCCTGGAACCTCTTCAAATGCCCCAGACAATTTGGCCCTCTCTGCTTTCCTGCGGACTCCATCCTCAAAAGCACCTGTTTTCGCTTTCGGCGGTCCTTGGAGCAAAAAAGACAAACGTCCAGCTTTTGCTGCCACAGCAAAGGTGCCAGCGGAGAAAAGTAATGCTGGTTCTCACTGCCTCCTGGAACCCTTTCAAATGCCACAGACAATTTGGCCCTCTCTGCTTTACTGCGGACTCCATCCTCAAAAGCGCCTTTTTTCGCTTTCGGCGCCCTCCGGTGGTAAAAAGACAAACGTCCAGCTTTTCCTGCCGCAGCAAAGGTGCCAGCGGGGAAAAGTAATACTAGTTTTCTCTGCCTCCTGGAACTCTTTCAAATGCCCCAGACAATTTGGCCCTCTCTGCTTTCCTGTGGACTCCATCCTCAAAAGCACCTGTTTTCACTTTCGGCAACCTCCAGAGCAAAAAAGACAAACGTCCAGCTTTTGCTGCCACAGCAAAGGTGCCAGCGGGGAAAAGTAATGCTGGTCCTCATTGCCTCCTGGAACCTCCTCAAATGCCACAGACAATTTGGCCCTCTCTGCTTTCCTGCGGACTCCATCCTCAAAAGCACCTGTTTTCGCTTTCGGCGGTCTTTGTAGCAAAAAAGACAAACGTCCAGCTTTTGCTGCCACAGCAAAGGTGCCAGCGGGGAAAAGTGATGCTGGTCCTCACTGCCTCCTGGAACCCTTTCAAATGCCACAGACAATTTGGCACTCTCTGCTTTCCTGCGGACTCCATCTTCAAAAGCACCTGTTTTCGCTTTCGGCAGCCTCCGGAGCAAAAGAGACAAACGTCCAGCTTTTGCTGCCACAGCAAAGGTGCCAGCGGGGAAAAGTGATGCTGGTCCCCATTGCCTCCTGGAACCTCTTCAAATGCCCCAGTCAATTTGGCCCTCTCTGCTTTCCTGCGGACTCCATCCTCAAAAGCACCTGTTTTCGCTTTCGGCAACCTCCGGAGCAAAAAATACAAACGTCCAGCTTTTGCTGCCACAGCAAAGGTGCCAGCGGGGAAAAGTAATGCTGGTTCTCACTGCCTCCTGGAACCTCTTCAAATGCCCCAGACAATTTGGCCCTCTCTGCTTTCCTGCGGACTCCATCCTCAAAAGCACCTGTTTTCACTTTCGGCATCCTCCGGAGCAAAAAATACAAACGTCCAGCTTTTGCTGCCACAGCAAAGGTGCCAGCGGAGAAAAGTAATGCTGGTTCTCACTGCCTCCTGGAACCCTTTCAAATGCCACAGACAATTTGGCCCTCTCTGCTTTACTGCGGACTCTATCCTCAAAAGCACCTTTTTTCACTTTCGGCGCCCTCCGGTGGTAAAAAGACAAACGTCCAGCTTTTGCTGCCACAGCAAAGGTGCCAGCGGGGAAAAGTGATGCTGGTCCTCATTGCCTCCTAAAACCTCTTCAAATGCCCCAGACAATTTGGCACTCTCTGCTTTCCTGCGGACTCCATCCTCAAAAGCACCTGTTTTCGCTTTCGGCAGCCTACGGAGCAAAAAAGACAAACGTCCAGCTTTTGCTGCCACAGCAAAGGTGCCAGCGGGCAAAAGTAATGCTGGTTCTCACTGCCTCCTGAAACCCCTTCAAATGCCACAGACAATTTGGCCCTCTCTGCTTTCCTGCAGACTCCATCCTCAAAAGCACCTTTTTTCACTTTCGGCGCCCTCCGGTGGTAAAAAGAAAAACGTCCAGCTTTTGCTGCCACAGCAAAGGTGCCAGCGGGGAAAAGTAATGCTGGTTCTCACTGCCTCCTGGAACTCTTTCAAATGCCACAGACAATTTGGCCCCTCTGCTTTCCTGCGGACTCCATCCTCAAAAGCACCTGTTTTCGCTTTCGGCGGACTTTGGAGCAAAAAGACAAACGTCCAGCTTTTGCTGCCACAGCAAAGGTGCCAGCGGGGAAAGTGATGCTGGTTCTCACTGTCTCCTGGAACCTCTTCAAATGCCCCAGACAATTTGGCCCTCTCTGCTTTCCTGCGGACTCCATCCTCAAAAGCGCCTTTTTTCACTTTCGGCGCCCTCCGGTGGTAAAAAGACAAACGTCCAGCTTTTCCTGCCGCAGCAAAGGTGCCAGCGGGGACAAGCAATACTAGTTTACACTGCCTCCTGGAACCTCTTTCAAATGCCCCAGACAATTTGGCCCTCTCTGCTTTCCTGCGGACTCCATCCTCAAAAGCACCTGTTTTCGCTTTCGGCAACCTCCAGAGCAAAAAAGACAAACGTCCAGCTTTTGCTGCCACAGCAAAGGTGCCAGCGGGGAAAAGTAATTCTGGTTCTCACTGCCTCCTGGAACCTCTTAAAATTCCACAGACAATTTGGCCCTCTCTGCTTTCCTGCCGACTCCATCCTCAAAAGCACCTGTTTTCGCTTTCGGCAGCCTCCGGAGCAAAAAAGACAAACGTCCAGCTTTTGCTGCCACAGCAAAGGTGCCAGCGGAGAACAGTGATGCTGGTTCTCACTGCCTCCTGGAACCTCTTTCAAATGCCACAGACAATTTGGCCCTCTCTGCTTTACTGCGGACTCCATCCTCAAAAGCACCTGTTTTCGCTTTCGGCAGCCTCCGGAGCAAAAAAGACAAACGTCCAGCTTTTGCTGCCACAGCAAAGGTGCCAGCGGGGAAAAGTGATGCTGGTCCTCACTGCCTCCTGGAACCCCTTCAAATGCCACAGACAATTTGGCCCTCTCTGCTTTCCTGCGGACTCCATCCTCAAAAGCACCTGTTTTCGCTTTTGGAAACCTCCGGAGCAAAAAAGACAAACGTCCAGCTTTTGCTGCCACAGCAAAGGTGCCAGCGGGGAAAAGTGATGCTGGTCCTCATTGCCTCCTGGAACCTCTTGAAATGCCCCAGACAATTTGGCCCTCTCTGCTTTCCTGCGGACTCCATCCTCAAAAGCACCTGTTTTCGCTTCGGCAACCTCCGGAGCAGAAAAGACAAACGTCCAGCTTTTGCTGCCACAGCAAAGGTGCCAGCGGGGAAAAAGTAATGCTGCTTCTCACTGCCTCCTGGAACTTCTTCAAATGCCCCAGACAATTTGGCCCTCTCTGCTTTCCTGCGGACTCCATCCTCAAAAGCACCTGTTTTCGCTTTCGGCAGCCTCCGGAGCAAAAAAGACAAACGTCCAGCTTTTGCTGCCACAGCAAAGGTGCCAGCGGGGAAAAGTGATGCTGGTCCTCATATCCTCCTGGAACCTCTTCAAATGCCACAGACAATTTGGCCCTCTCTGCTTTCCTGCGGACTCCATCCTCAAAAGCACCTTTTTTCGCTTTCGGCAACCTCCGGAGCAAAAAAGACAAACGTCCAGCTTTTGCTGCCACAGCAAAGGTGCCAGCGGGGAAAAGTAATGCTGGTTCTCACTGCCTCCTGGAACCTCTTCAAATGCCACAGACAATTTTGCCCTCTCTGCTTTCCTGCGGATTCCATCCTCAAAAGCACCTGTTTTCGCTTTCGGCAGCCTCCGGAGCAAAGAAGACAAACGTGCAGCTTTTGCTGCCACAGCAAAGGTGCCAGCGGGGAAAAGTAATGCTGGTCCTCACTGCCTCCTGGAACTTCTTCAAAGGCCACAGACAATTTGGCACTCTCTGCTTTCCTGCGGACTCCATCCTCAAAAGCACCTGTTTTCGCTTTCGGCAGCCTCCGGAGCAAAAAAGACAAACGTCCAGCTTTTGCTGCCACAGCAAAGGTGCCAGCGGGGAAAAGTGATGCTGGTCCTCATTGCCTCCTGGAACCTCTTCAAATGCCCCAGACAATTTAGCCCTCTCTGCTTTCCTGCGGACTCCATCCTCAAAAGCACCTGTTTTCGCTTTCGGCAGCCTCCGGAGCAAAAAAGACAAACGTCCACGTTTTGCTGCCACAGCAAAGGTGCCAGCGGGGAAAAGTGATGCTGGTTCTCACTGCCTCCTGGAACTTCTTCAAATGTCACAGACAATTTGGCCCTCTTTGCTTTCCTGCGGACTCCATCCTCAAAAGCACCTGTTTTCGCTTTCGGCAACCTCCGGAGCAAAAAAGACAAACGTCCAGCTTTTGCTGCCACAGCAAAGGTGCCAGCGGGGAAAAGTGATGCTGGTCCTCACTGCCTCCTGGAACCCCTTCAAATGCCACAAACAATTTGGCCCTCTCTGCTTTCCTGCGGACTCCATCCTCAAAAGCACCTGTTTTCGCTTTCGGCAGCCTCCGGAGCTAAAAAGACAAACGTCCAGCTTTTGCTGCCACAGCAAAGGTGCCAGCGGGGAAAAGTAATGCTGGTCTTCATTGCCTCCTGGAACCTCTTCAAATGCCCCAGACAATTTGGCCCTCTCTGCTTTCCTGCGGACTCCATCCTCAAAAGCACCTGTTTTCGCTTTCGGCAGCCTCCGGAGCAAAAAAGACAAACGTCCAGCTTTAGCTGCCACAGCAAAGGTGCCAGCGGGGAAAAGTGATGCTGGTCCTCATTGCCTCCTGGAACCTCTTCAAATGCCACAGACAATTTGGCCCTCTCTGCTTTCCTGCGGAATCCATCCTCAAAAGCACCTGTTTTCGCTTTCGGCAACCTCCGGAGCAAAAAAGACAAACGTCCAGCTTTAGCTGCTACAGCAAAGGTGCCAGCGGGGAAAAGTAATGCTGGTTCTCACTGCCTCCTGGAACTTCTTCAAATGCCACAGACAATTTGGCCCTCTCTGCTTTCCTGCGGACTCCATCCTCAAAAGCACCTGTTTTCGCTTTCGGCAGCCTCCGGAGCAAAAAAGACAAACGTCCATGTTTTGCTGCCACAGCAAAGGTGCCAGCGGGGAAAAGTAATGCTGGTTCTCACTGCCTCCTGGAACCTCTTCAAATGCCACAGACAATTTGGCCCTCTCTGCTTTCCTGCGGACTCCATCCTCAAAAGCACCTGTTTTCGCTTTCGGCAGCCTCCGGAGCAAAGAAGACAAACGTGCAGCTTTTGCTGCCACAGCAAAGGTGCCAGCGGGGAAAAGTAATGCTGGTCCTCACTGCCTCCTGGAACTTCTTCAAATGCCCCAGACAATTTGGCCCTCTCTGCTTTCCTGCGGACTCCATCCTCAAAAGCACCTGTTTTCGCTTTCGGCAACCTCCGGAGCAAAAAAATCAAACGTCCAGGTTTTGCTGCCACAGCAAAGGTGCCAGCGGGGAAAAGTAATGCTGGTTATCACTGCCTCCTGGAACTCTTTCAAATGCCACAGACAATTTGGCCCTCTCTGCTTTCCTGCGGACTCCATCCTCAAAAGCACCTGTTTTCGCTTTCGGCAACCTCAGGAGCAAAAAAGACAAAC